>NC_058524.1:356634822-356639822 GCF_904849725.1 Hordeum vulgare subsp. vulgare | reverse complement strand
ACCTATACTTATCTAATTATCCTCGAAATGACATAATTAGCTCCAAAAAGGCATTCTTAGCCAATTTAGCCCGAAGAAGGGGACAAGAAGAGAAAAAGAGGAAAAATGAATGGAGGGAAGAGGAAAAATGAGGAGAAGAAGGAGGAGAGGGAGGAGGAGAAGAAGAAGGAGAAGAAGGAGAAGAAGGAGGAGAAGGAGAAGGAGCTCCTCCTACTCCTTCTTCTTCCTCCTTCTCCTTCTCCTTCTTCTTCTCCTTCTCCTTCTTCTTTCCTTCTTCTTCTCCTCTTCCTTCTTCTTCTCCTCCTCCTCCTCCTCCTCCTCCTTATTTTACTTCTTCTCTATCTCTTCTTCTACGTAGCTTAGACTTATCCAAGAAAGGCTAAATTGGCTAATTATCCTACGAAATGACATAATTAGCTTAGTTAGCTCCAAAATGGCCTATTTAATAAAAAATGACCTATACTTAGCTAATTATCCTCGAAATGACATAATTAGCTCCAAAAAGGCATTCTTAGCCAATTTAGACCGAAGAAGGGGACAAGAAGAGAAAAAGAGGAAAATGAAAGGAAGGAAGAGGAAAAAGGTGAAGAAGAAGGAGGAGAGGGAGGAGGAGAAGAAGAAGGAGAAGAAGGAGGAGAAGGAGAAGGAGCTCCTCCTTCCCCTTCTTCTTCCTCCTTCTTCCTCCTTCTCCTTTTCCTTCTTCTTCTCCTTCTCCTTCCTCTTTTCTTCTTCTTCTCCTCTTCCTTCTTCTTCTCCTCCTCCTCCTCCTAATTTTACTTCTTCTTCTCTATCTCTTCTTCTACGTAGCTTAGACTTATCCAAGAAAGGCTAAATTGGCTAATTATCCTACGAAATGACATAATTAGCTTAGTTAGCTCCAAAATGGCCTATTTAATAAAAAATGACCTATACTTAGCTAATTATCCTCGAAATGACATAATTAGCTCCAAAAAGGCATTCTTAGCCAATTTAGCCCGAAGAAGGGGACCAGAAGAGAAAAAGAGGAAAATGAAAGGAAGGAAGAGGAAAAAGGAGAAGAAGAAGGAGGAGAGGGAGGAGGAGAAGAAGAAGGAGAAGAAGGAGGAGAAGGAGAAGGAGCTCCTCCTTCCCCTTGTTCTTCCTCCTTCTTCCTCCTTCTCCTTCTCCTTCTTCTTCTCCTTCTCCTTCTTCTTTTCTTCTTCTTCTCCTTCTTCTTCTCCTTCTCCTTCTTCTTCTCCTCCTCCTCCTCCTCCTCCTTATTTTACTTCTTCTTCTCTATCTCTTCTTCTACGTAGCTTAGACTTATCCAAGAAACGCTAAATTGGCTAATTATCCTACAAAATGACATAATTAGCTTAGTTAGCTCCAAAATGTCCTATTTAATAAAAAATGACCTATACTTAGCTAATTATCCTCGAAATGACATAATTAGCTCCAAAAAGGCATTCTTAGCCAATTTAGCCCGAAGAAGGGGACCAGAAGAGAAAAAGAGGAAAATGAAAGGAAGGAAGAGGAAAAAGGAGAACAAGAAGGAGGAGAGGGAGGAGGAGAAGAAGAAGGAGAAGAAGGAGGAGAAGGAGAAGGAGCTCCTCCTTCCCCTTCTTCTTCCTCCTTCTTCCTCCTTCTTCCTCCTTCTCCTTCTTCTTCTCCTTCTCCTTCTCCTTCTTCTTTTCTTCTTCTTCTCCTCTTCCTTCTTCTTCTTCTCCTCCTCCTCCTCCTCCTCCTCCTCCTTATTTTACTTCTTCTTCTCTATCTCTTCTTCTACGTAGCTTAGACTTATCCAAGAAAGGCTAAATTGGCTAATTATCCTATGAAATGACATAATTAGCTTAGTTAGCTCCAAAATGGCCTATTTAATAAAAAATGACCTATACTTAGCTAATTATCCTCGAAATGACATAATTAGCTCCAAAAAGGCATTCTTAGCCAATTTAGCCCGAAGAAGGGGACAAGAAGAGAAAAAGAGGAAAATGAAAGGAAGGAAGAGGAAAAAGGAGAAGAAGAAGGAGGAGAGGGAGGAGGAGAAGAAGAAGGAGAAGAAGAACTCCTTCTTCTTTTCTTCTTCTTCTCCTCTTCCTTCTTCTCCTCCTCCTCCTCCTCCTCCTCCTCCTTATTTTACTTCTTCTTCTCTATCTCTTCTTCTACGTAGCTTAGCCTTATCCAAGAAAGGCTAAATTGGCTAATTATCCTACGAAATGACATAATTAGCTTAGTTAGCTCCAAAATGGCCTATTTAATAAAAAATGACCTATACTTAGCTAATTATCCTCGAAATGACATAATTAGCTCCAAAAAGGCATTCTTAGCCAATTTAGCCCGAAGAAGGGGACCAGAAGAGAAAAAGAGGAAAATGAAAGGAAGGAAGAGGAAAAAGGAGAAGAAGAAGGAGGAGAGGGAGGAGGAGAAGAAGAAGGAGAAGAAGGAGGAGAAGGAGAAGGAGCTCCTCCTTCCCCTTGTTCTTCCTCCTTCTTCCTCCTTCTCCTTCTCCTTCTTCTTCTCCTTCTCCTTCTTCTTTTCTTCTTCTTCTCCTCTTCCTTCTTCTTCTCCTCCTCCTCCTCCTCCTCCTTATTTTACTTCTTCTTCTCTATCTCTTCTTCTACGTAGCTTAGACTTATCCAAGAAAGGCTAAATTGGCTAATTATCCTACGAAATGACATAATTAGCTTAGTTAGCTCCAAAATGGCCTATTTAATAAAAAATGACCTATACTTAGCTAATTATCCTCGAAATGACATAATTAGCTCCAAAAAGGCATTCTTAGCCAATTTAGCCCGAAGAAGGGGACAAGAAGAGAAAAAGAGGAAAATGAAAGGAAGGAAGAGGAAAAAGGAGAAGAAGAAGGAGGAGAGGGAGGAGGAGAAGAAGAAGGAGAAGAAGGAGGAGAAGGAGAAGGAGCTCCTCCTTCCCCTTGTTCTTCCTCCTTCTTCCTCCTTCTCCTTCTCCTTCTTCTTCTCCTTCTCCTTCTTCTTTTCTTCTTCTTCTCCTCTTCCTTCTTCTCCTCCTCCTCCTCCTCCTCCTCCTTATTTTACTTCTTCTCTATCTCTTCTTCTACGTAGCTTAGACTTATCCAAGAAAGGCTAAATTGGCTAATTATCCTACGAAATGACATAATTAGCTTAGTTAGCTCCAAAATGGCCTATTTAATAAAAAATGACCTATACTTAGCTAATTATCCTCGAAATGACATAATTAGCTCCAAAAAGGCATTCTTAGCCAATTTAGACCGAAGAAGGGGACAAGAAGAGAAAAAGAGGAAAATGAAAGGAAGGAAGAGGAAAAAGGTGAAGAAGAAGGAGGAGAGGGAGGAGGAGAAGAAGGAGAAGAAGGAGGAGAAGGAGAAGGAGCTCCTCCTTCCCCTTCTTCTTCCTCCTTCTTCCTCCTTCTCCTTTTCCTTCTTCTTCTCCTTCTCCTTCCTCTTTTCTTCTTCTTCTCCTCTTCCTTCTTCTTCTCCTCCTCCTCCTCCTAATTTTACTTCTTCTTCTCTATCTCTTCTTCTACGTAGCTTAGACTTATCCAAGAATGGCTAAATTGGCTAATTATCCTACGAAATGACATAATTAGCTTAGTTAGCTCCAAAATGGCCTATTTAATAAAAAATGACCTATACTTAGCTAATTATCCTCGAAATGACATAATTAGCTCCAAAAAGGCATTCTTAGCCAATTTAGCCCGAAGAAGGGGACCAGAAGAGAAAAAGAGGAAAATGAAAGGAAGGAAGAGGAAAAAGGAGAAGAAGAAGGAGGAGAGGGAGGAGGAGAAGAAGAAGGAGAAGAAGGAGGAGAAGGAGAAGGAGCTCCTCCTTCCCCTTGTTCTTCCTTCTTCTTCCTCCTTCTCCTTCTCCTTCTTCTTCTCCTTCTCCTTCTTCTTTTCTTCTTCTTCTCCTCTTCCTTCTTCTTCTCCTCCTCCTCCTCCTCCTCCTTATTTTACTTCTTCTTCTCTATCTCTTCTTCTACGTAGCTTAGACTTATCCAAGAAAGGCTAAATTGGCTAATTATCCTACGAAATGACATAATTAGCTTAGTTAGCTCCAAAATGGCCTATTTAATAAAAAATGACCTATACTTAGCTAATTATCCTCGAAATGACATAATTAGCTCCAAAAAGGCATTCTTAGCCAATTTAGCCCGAAGAAGGGGACAAGAAGAGAAAAAGAGGAAAATGAAAGGAAGGAAGAGGAAAAAGGAGAAGAAGAAGGAGGAGAGGGAGGAGGAGAAGAAGAAGGAGAATTAGGAGGAGAAGGAGAAGGAGCTCCTCCTTCCCCTTCTTCTTCCTGCTTCTTCCTCCTTCTCCTTCTCCTTCTTCTTCTCCTTCTCCTTCTTCTTTTCTTCTTCTTCTCCTCTTCCTTCTTCTTCTCCTCCTCCTCGTCCTTATTTTACTTCTTCTTCTCTATCTCTTCTTCTACGTAGCTTAGACTTATCCAAGAAAGGCTAAATTGCCTAATTATCCTACGAAATGACATAATTAGCTTAGTTAGCTCCAAAATGGCCTATTTAATAAAAAATGACCTATACTTAGCTAATTATCCTCGAAATGACATAATTAGCTCCAAAAAGGCATTCTTAGCCAATTTAGCCCGAAGAAGGGGACAAGAAGAGAAAAAGAGGAAAATGAAAGGAAGGAAGAGGAAAAAGGAGAAGAAGAAGGAGGAGAGGGAGGAGGAGAAGAAGAAGGAGAAGAAGGAGGAGAAGGAGAAGGAGCTCCTCCTTCCCCTTCTTCTTCCTCCTTCTTCCTCCTTCTCCTTCTCCTTCTTCTTCTCCTTCTCCTTTTTCTTTTCTTCTTCTTCTCCTCTTCCTTCTTCTTCTCCTCCTCCTCCTCCTCCTCCTTATTTTACTTCTTCTTCTCTATCTCTTCTTCTACGTAGCTTAGACTTATCCAAGAAAGGCTAAATTGGCTAATTATCCTACGAAATGACATAATTAGCTTAGTTAGCTCCAAAATGGCCTATTTAATAAAAAATGACCTATACTTAGCTAATTATCCTCGAAATGACATAATTAGCTCCAAAAAGGCATTCTTAGCCA
>NC_058524.1:348144822-348152322 GCF_904849725.1 Hordeum vulgare subsp. vulgare | reverse complement strand
GATGATGATGTTGTTGTTGCTTTTGTTGATGATGTCGTTCTTGTCATTGTTGTCGCCGTTGTTGTTGTTCTCGTTGTTGTCGTTGTTCTCGTCATTGTCGTTGTTGTCATCGTCATTGTAGTTGTTGTTGTCGTCGGCGGCGGCGGCAGGGAAATGTGAGGGACTGGGACCTGACGACATAGAGCGGCTTGAGTGTCAAAAGGGGCTCCTGAGCAGCATGCCTCAGGGGCCTCACTGGTCACAATGTCACTCGCCCCCCCCCCCCCCCAGGGCGACGGGGCTTTGCCTTGTGAGGAGAAACCTTGATAACGGGTTGCACCACACGGCGACAGGGAAATGCGCAGGACTGGGACCTGCAGACACAGAGTGTTGAAAGGGTCCTCAAACCGCCCCAAAAGCAGGAAGGATACACCACGAACGATCCCACGCTCGCAGGACAAATCATCAGCATGGCGACATCACAGGCTGGGAACAGTCGTGGCTAGTATGGAAGCGTCGCGCATTTCTCGTCATCACGGGAAACGTTCAAAGGTACCCACCAGACACAACCTAGCTGTTGTTAAACTGAACACATGGACCTATCAGGAGGACAAGGTTGTGAATCATAAGGACACGTCGTCATCGGAGCCCACGCCGCGGCCCTCTAGAGCAAGCCTTGTCACCAGGTCTTCCACATGAACCTCGACCCATTTGGCCATGGCTCGGATCTACTCTGGCACCGGATCCAGCACCGAAGGAAAGTCAAAGTCGGGGTCGAGGCGAAGGAGGTGGCTGAAGACGTCCAAGGCGGCCTGACCCAAAAGGTCGCGGCTCTTCTCCTCCGCAAGCGCAAGGGCCTTCTCGGCGCCCACCACGAGATGCTCCACGACGCGGTAGAAAAAGCCCAAGCACCTGGAGTCGCCGGGAATCAGGGGAACGGAGACGCCTTTTCCACAGATGTCGCTCAGAGCGCAGGAAGCCCTCCGCTCGAGGGACCGAAACAACCTGGAGCGCTCAGGTTGAAGGCTGCGAGCGTGGGCTGCCTCTTCGAAAGCCTCTCCAACTAGGGAAGCTGCGCCTTTCACTTGTTTGCAGATATTAGACAGTTTACCCTCGGAAGTGCCCTACGCATCCAGCTCGGCCTGTTGGCTTTCCACTTCCTGATCCAACCTTCTCAGGAGGGAAATGACTTAATCTTGCAGGCAACCACGACTCTTGAGGAATCGGGACTCCTGGAGCCTCATCTTCGCACGGTAATCGAGCAGAAGGGAACTTCGAGCCTCTGCCACCCCCTTGTCTATCTCCTCCTGAAGCATTGCTTCACGAGAGGCAAGGGATTCCTCGACAATCGACAACTGGCGCTCCCTCGTCTCCAGACGCTCCTGCTCCAGGCACTTCTCCACCTCTACAAGCACCAGCAAGTCGGTGGATGCTCGAGGACCGGCGTGGACGGACTCGGCCGACGGACCCCACAATGAGGCCCTTGGCGCAGCTTGCTCTTCAACACGGGCGATGAGGGCGCAAAGCTCCCTGTGGCGTTCTTCGGAGGCCCTACGCCGACAATCAGCCTCATAAGCCTCAGCGAGAACGCGCTCGCGGGCTTCTACCGCTATAGCGAGGGATGCCTCCGTATCTGCGTGAGCGCCCTCCCGCTGCAGGCAGCGGAGGTTCACGACGACCTCAAGCTGGCGCCACGCCTATGCAAGGTACTAGCGCTCACCTTCCCGGCGGGCTTCATGACTAGCAAAACCCGCAACAGATGTTGAAGCGCATCCGTAGCGGTGCGGAGCAAGCCCCATGGTGCGGCAGGAGAACTCGAGACAGGCTCCAGAAGCCAGCAGGGATCCTCGCCTCCCGTACAACGAGCAGGAGAAGCGCGCAAGGAATCAACCGGTCGGAGTCCATGCCTGGGGGCTAGGGGCACCCGTGTGGCCGTTTCGTCGGCATTGAGCGCCCCACGGTGCCCCTCATCTCCATGCTGGAGGGGTCCAAGGGGAAGGCGCGGCATGGCCTGAGGAAGGGCCACACGCCAGGGGATAGGCATCCCACCGAAGTACCGGAGGCCGCCACCCAAGAATTTCGCGGGGGTTCACGTGCATGTGGCTCAGGAGACCGAGCCCTGTGGAGTGCGAGAGAAGAGGCATCGGGATGCCCGGCGATCTCCGGAGCAGGCGGCGCTCATCCCCCTCCCTGGCTGCCGAAAGGGAAACCGCAAGAACAAGGGTTTAGAAGATAGCCGCATAAAGGGAGGACGAGGGGGAACACATGTGCTTACTCGTCAATGGCCATCCACTTCTTCCTCGCTGGGGGCGGCCGCCCTCGGGCAACCTCCTCTTCCAGCCGGTAGGGGCGACCCAGCGGGGGGACTCAGCGGCCCTCGAGCGAGGCTCGGAAGTGGGGGCAGCGCTTTCCACCGTCGACCGATCACCACCACCAACCCCGACTTTACGCGAAGCTAGAACCCGGAGGACGGGCGGCGGCGCACCGCCCACCTTGGTCATGGGGGTAACCGCACAACCAGGTTCTTGGGGGAGCCGAACCCCAGGGGGCGCGGCCTCCGGGGAATGCCTTTCCCCCTCAGGAAGGAGGCCCGATTCATCAAAGAGCGACATCTCCACGGCAAGACCTCCCGGGGGCTTGAAGTTGTACAGCGGAAGGCCGTCCGGGGAAACTCTTCAGGATTGCCGTCGGTCAGCCAGCGAAGCAGCTCACGCAAGACATGAGGGGAAAAGGGGACGACTTGGATCCTCATCGAGTCGCTGGGCCCTGTGTAGGCCCACATGGGGCGCGAGTGGCACTAGAGGGGAGCAATCCGTCGACAGATAAACTCACGCACCACCATCGCCATCGTCATCCCCCGCATGCCTCAGCTTTTCCAGCCGGATCAAGACCGGCGCGAGCCAGGGGTCACTAAGGTCTTCGCGATCCGTCCCCCGGTTCGGTGTCGCGGCTGCCGGTGGAGGTTGGAACAGAGCACCGGCCTCGGTAGCCTGAACCTGCACCCACTGCCGCCGGAACCCTTCTGCTTCGGGGAGGAGCTCAGCGTATTGGACCCTGGGGGCTGTTGCATCGACAATTCTCAAGGACGCGCACCTGGAGCACTGCACCTCGGAGATCAAGTCAAGGGAGAAGAAATGGCGGAGCAATGCCACAGAAGGAGTAACGCCAACAAAAGCCTCGCACAAGAACGCGAAAGCAGAGAGGAGGACCAAAGAATGGGGTCAATGTGGAGCGCATGGATCTGGTAATGCGAAATCACTGCATTGTTGAAGCCCGAGAATGGCGGTAGTACACCAGAAATGAAGGCAGGTAAATGGAGAGGAACCATGGGGGATGCCCTCTCCCTCCGAGGCCATGAGCCCGGCCAGATCTGGGTGGCCCCCCACTCATTGAGTCGGAAGCAACTACCAACTAAACCTTCTTCAACCCCTCAAGGTTCACCATCGTTGACCGTTCCAGCGCGCGCCAGGGCGCCGCCAGGAAGGTCGGGCCCCACGAGCCTCCACATTTTCCCCATTATGAGGCATGACGAAGAGGACAACGCAAGAATGACGTGACGCATGGGTCAGAGGAAGAACCAGCGACTGGATCGACAGAAGGAAGAGTCCGCGGCGGAATGAATAGGGGGTGGAGACGTTCGGCAGATGCGGGTTAGGAGATGCTGCACGGAGAGGACAAGCTCGCCGTTTTAAAGGCCCGGCCCCGCAGGTGTTTAGGGCCCGCGACACTTCGAGGTACCCTCAAGGCTCCGCCAAGAAGCCAACCTAGTCGCGCCTTGGGCCCGGGGCTACTATCGGCATTCTGGGAATGGGGGTACCCAGACATGCGTGCCTACGGCCCAGGGACGACCCGCTTCACCAACCCAAGATCAACTGGTGCGAAGTCACCCGGAAGGCCCTCGCGAGAGGCCAAGCCTCACGAGGAGGAGCAGCATCAGGACCCGCCGGGGACCTCCTCAGGACCCCTCCGAAGCGGCGGACATTCCGAGGCAAGGCCGGGCCTCAGGAGTCAAGGGTGACGCCAGGAAAGGACAAGCGAGCAGCAGATGGCAGGACGAGGTAGTTTTTCCTTTACTGCAAAGGAGGTGGGAGCGTACGAGGGTTCCAAAGGCCTCTTCCAAAGGTTTCCCTTTTGGTGCAACGAATCCCCGCCGCCCGCCAGTAGGGCAAACGTCATCCTCGGGTCCATCCCTGCAGTGCGGGCAAGTACTTTGCACGAGAAGACCACCTTTGGGCAGGGGCGCATGTTCCCCTGTCCCGCTTTGAAATTGGCTGATGTGGGGATCCCTTCACACATGTGGGAGAAAACCAACACTTATGGGAAACTCGAGGAGTCCCTTGATCGTTTGGCGAGGAGAGAGAGGTATGGCATCGAGAGCGGAACTAGAGATCAACACCAGCAAGGTCCTTTCACCCAGGTTCGGGACGCTTGACGCGTAAAACTGTAGTCCTTCTTAATTTGTATTGTATGCTTATTGTAGGGTGGTTTTGCTACTGTATGGAGTCCCTGATCCCCAAACAGTTCAACCCCCAAGAATTAGCTTTGAGCCTCTTTTTATTGGCAAAAGGGTCACCAACAAAGTGCTCACGGGATGCACAGTGAACAGTGTTCACCGCTCTACTTCGTTGGTGGTGTCAGGGATAGTAAATGCCTTGTGTGACCCCTGACCTGTCGCAAGATGGTTTCGACACGTACCCAAGTGCATCGACACATGTACCTTGTGATGGCGCATGAGGGATGTGCTGGAGTGGTCGGATTGTGGTTGAAACTGGTGGGGACACCTGGCGAGCGAACATGGGCTTGCTAGCCTAGAGCCTCCATCGGGTGACTTGTTCACTTTCTGGGGGCCTTGAACACTTTCCCGGCAAGGAGGACTTGTCAGGGGGGGCTCGCTAGTCTGTGCGAGCCTTCCCGGCAAGGGAAACTTGCCCAGGTCTTGCTATTCTTCGGGTAGTCTTCCCGGCAAAGCGGACTTGTCGGGGCCTTGGGAACCTTCTCGGCAAGGAGGGCTTGCCGGGGCCTTGCGTGTGAGGGAAGGGCATGGCCTCGGCGGGTCTTGGACTGCCTTTCTGCTGCTCTTCTCGGTACATTGCCATCAAGGGCATCGCCGATGCCCGTGCATAAGTCTGTGGCACAAGGGGTCCCAGTCTCTAGTTCACCGACAAGAGCCCCCGGGCCTGGGCCACGCACGCGTGCGGGGCGTTGCTAGGCAAGGCCCAAAGTAGTGCATGGCCTTACTTAGAAGGGGACTCTGTAGCTTTGGAGCCGTTGCGGGAGGCCCTTCCCCACGTCGAGAATCAAAAACGCGATGTGGAGAAGAGTGCGCACAGTAGCCTCCCCACCTCCCGACGCGTTACTACCACGGGTGAAGCATGTGCAGTAAAGGTCGGGCAAGTGGCGTTCGTGTCCATTATGGTCATAGTCGTGGCAGGGCCCACCCCCGCAAGCATTGGTGTAGCAGGGCAGTTCCCTGTTCGCCCGTAATCATAGGTGATTGGGAGAGAGGGGCAGCGGTTGCTGGAGTGAGGGGAGCTCGCCCCCCGCGTCTCACCCTATAAACTAGGGAGTTTGCGAGGGGGTTTTGCTCATCCATCAGCT
Source organism: Hordeum vulgare subsp. vulgare (assembly GCF_904849725.1). Taxonomy (NCBI): domain Eukaryota; kingdom Viridiplantae; phylum Streptophyta; class Magnoliopsida; order Poales; family Poaceae; genus Hordeum; species Hordeum vulgare. The sequence goes on along the minus strand of NC_058524.1, from coordinate 348,146,745 downwards.
CCTGGAACATCCACCACCCCTAGGTTGCATCTATAGAATCTTTTCTAGCTCGAGGTGGCGCTCGCCCGTAACCATGGCTAGGGGACGTGGGAGGCCACCTTCGGTCGCCAGGGCGGCAAGTGGATCCCACTCAGATCATGCTACAACTTCAAGGGGTGCAGCTACGGAGGGCGGCACGAGCGTCAGTGTTGGCGGAGGGGCGAGGAGCCACGATCGCCGCAGAGGCTGTGGCCGGGGGAGGCAGAGTGCTACTCCAGCACATGAGAATTCTCCCGTGCTTGGCGGGCACTCGAACAGGACGTCGCTGGAGTTCGTCGTGGAGCTGCACGGCGTCCTGCGGGGCCATTTGCATCTCCCTCGCCCTTTTTCTAGGGCGATGGAGGCCGCCAAGCCCCATGTCTTGTGGTTGCACGGGTCCGGTTGCTCCCACGACACTATGCAAGTGCACGCGGAGTACCCGAAGCGCCGCTCCATGTTGCTCGGGCGGGGCTGGAAAGCTTTCGCCCGCGCCTGAAGCCTCGAGGATGGGCATATCCTCCGCTTCTAGCTAGTGGAGGATAATATGCTATCCGTCAAGTTTTACGGGCGCTCAGGTGTGCGTCTCGGTTGCTACGAAGAGAGCTCGAGCGGCGCCGAATGTCCCTCCTCGAGAGATAGCGATGAGGAGGACAACGGAGGCACTGGCGCTCTTGGCACGTCAGGATCTCGGGGGGGGGGGGGGGGGCAGGTCGGAGTATGACTCCCCGAGCTCCGACTGACTACCGGCCCTGCCGCTGAGGGACGCTCACGCCTCTCCCCCGCCTGGTGGGGTTACTTTTCAGGAGACCGCATCGACGCCTCGTCTTTGAGGAGGTACGATCGCGGGCTCTGGCTTGTTCATCCCCTCGGGTTGCCCTGTCTTCCGCCCCCATTCTCCTCCGCGTAATGCTGGTCCAGGAGAAACCAGCCTGGGTTGCGCCGGGGTCGTCCGACTTTTTGTCTTCTTGAACTTCTGTCCGGCGAGCATGTCCCCCGCCGAAAGACAATGTAATAGGTTAGAGTAGGAAAACTCATTCATGTAATATGTCTGAGTTTGTTTCAAACAAATGAATGAAATGTTGTTTCCCTTGTGTTTGATCCTTCTCCTTGAATGATATGTCTTTTCCATTTTTCGGAAACTTGCCCGCACGACTGGTCCTGCAGCTAGTGCTTTGAGGAACGGATCCTTAGCAGTTCGCTTGAGGGGTCGTTACCAGCAAGGCTCCTTGCCGCACTCAGTGCAACCATTAGATCGTCGAGCGTGGCTCGAGGAGAAATAAGGTGCTATGTAGCCACTGAGACTATTGAACAGGTACGAAATAGTGAGAAGGCACTCTGTGGCTGTTCACGTCGTTGAACTAGTTCGAAACAGAACTATGGCGCATTGATCCTGACAAGGTTCCATCTATGTGCAGGTTTCTCAAACAAGGTTTGGGATCTTCCAGAAAGGGAACAACCTATCTACTCTGAAATCTCATCTGAAATATTTATCACTTATCTGTTGTGCCGCGACATTTCTCCTCGCGGCGCTTGGGTCCTTTGCCGGGGCCTCAGATCCCCGGCAAGCAGGAGATTATACTCTTCCGGCAATTTCCCCTCCGGCAAGCTATTTGCTGACAGTTCTCGACTCTCGTATAGGAGGGGGGTTGCCGGAGCATAACTCCTCCTGTTTTGCCTGGCCCTGCTGACGGAGCCCCCGAACGCACCTTTGGCAAAGACGTGATGCTTTCGGGGGGAAAGCGTTCGGCTGGAGTGCGTGCCTGGGTTCTGGGCCCCGTAGGCTTATTCTCGACGGCTATGCACCTCTCCGTGGAGGTTCGTCGATCGGAGTATGCACCCGAGGCCTCGCCGGAGCTCCTAGGCCTGCCTCGACAGGAGCGCACTGTCCCAGAGCGGTGCTTTAGC
>NC_058524.1:348104822-348127322 GCF_904849725.1 Hordeum vulgare subsp. vulgare | reverse complement strand
TCCCATCAGCACGTGTTTCTGGCGTCGTTGGAAGGTCTTTTGTTGCATCAGCAGAAGTATTTCTGGCGCCGTTGCTGGGGAAGGAGAGATCTATCCAAGTAGGTCTCACAACTCATCTCTTGCATTTACCTTTTTTGCTAGTTGCCTCTCGTTTTCCTCTCCCCCACTTCACTTTTTCCGTTTTCATTTGCCTTTCTCCTTTGCCTTTTTCATTTGCCCTTTTCTTCGCTTGCCTTTACTTTGCTTGTGTGACATGTGCCTTCATTATGCTTGCATCTTCGCTTGCTAAAAATCTAGTGATATGGATCCGCACCCACTTGCTAATCTCTTTAAGAGATCCAATTATGTCGATCCAATTGCTAGTAAGTTGAGGGCACTTGACTATTTTTATGGAGTTTTGCTTGAGATGCGTGAATCTGAAAATTGTGAGGAAGAAATTTATGAAGTGATTCACGAGGGCTCCTTGGATGAAAAGCATGATTACAATGGTTTCACTATAAATTCTATTAGTCACAATCATGCTAAAATTATGCAAAACCCTAAGCTTGGGTATGCTAGTCTTGCTATGACAACTACTTGTTGCAAAGATCATGATTGGGGTGATGATTTTTCTTTTGATCTTGAAAATTTGTTCAAGCCTAAAGATGAATATGATTTTTCTATGAATAGGAAGTGGGTTTGGAGAAGTCATGACTTTAGATGATAATCCCACTATTTTTAAAGAGCGTCAACTTTGCATGCAGGTGGATCATGAAAAGAATATCCTATGTGATAGCTATATCGTTGAATTTGAATATGATCTCACATGTAATTGCTATGAGAGAGGAAAATATTTTGGTAGAAACTTTCATGTTACCAAATTACCTCTCGTTATGTTGAGATTGCTATTGTCTCTTTCGTCTTCCTTGCATATGGCAACTATTGGTTTTCTTGCCAATTTGTTTTTCTATAAAATGCCTATGCATATGAAGTATGTTAGACTTAGATTCCATCACCTTTTGCCTAGCTAAGGGCGTTAAACAATAGCGCTTGTTTGGAGGCAACCCAACGAATCTCTGCTTTTTCTTTCTGTTTTGTGTTTTCCACACTTTCATAATTCTGTTATGATTGTGTTCTTTGTGTTTCTTTTTGTGTTTGTGCCAAGCAAAACCGTTATGATTAGTCTTGGGGATGATTGTTTGGTCATGCTGGAAAAGACAGAAACTTTCCGCTCACGAAACGAATTTTCATGTTTTTCTGTAAGAGATTTTGAGTTGATTCTTTTTTCTGCTGATTACTACATAAATTATACAGACTGTAGTAATTTTTAAGAATTTCGGAAGTACCAAAGTATACGAAGTATACAGATTGCTACAGACTGGTCTGCTGTTAACAGATTCTGTTTTTGTTGTGTTGGTTGCTTATTTTGATGAAACTATGGATAGTATCGGGGGGTATTAGCCATGGAAGATTGAAAATACAGTAAAACAACATCAGCAAAAGTAGAATTTAAGTTTGCTACAGTAACTAAGGAAGTGGTGGTTTGCTTTCTTATACTAATGTTATCACGAGTTTCTGTTTAAGTTTCGTGTTGTGAAGTTTACAAGTTTTGGGTGAAGTTCTTATGGACAAAAAGATAAAGAGTGGCAAGAGATCAAGCTTGGGGATGCCCAAGGCACCCCAAGAGATTCAAGGATGCCGTAAAATCCTAAGCTTGGGGATGCCCCGGGAAGGCATCCCCTCTCTCGTCTTCAATCCATCGGTAACGTTACTTGGGGCTATATTTTTATTCTCCACATGTTATGTGTTTTTGCTTGGAGCGTCTTGTATCGTAGGAGTATTTTATTTTTGTTGTGTTACAATCATACTTGCTGCACACCTAGAGATAGAGACATGCACTCACCCTGATTTTGTCGAGCTTGACTTATATCTTTTGGTAGACAATTCAGCTCACATGTGCTTCAGTTATATCTTTTGAGCTAGATACTTTTGCTCTATGTGCTTCACTTATATCTTTTAGAGCACAGCGGTGTGTGGCTTGGTAGTTGATCTAGACTTTGAAAGTAGTCTCAAAAGGGGTAGTTATCCAAAGGGATACGAAAACTTCCACCATCATGTGCATTGAATAGTTAGAGAAGTTTGATTCATCTCAATTAGTTTTGAATTGTGGTTTTGGTAATATTGAAGTTATGCTACTAAGGTGTTGTGCATCTAGAAATACTTGTGTTGAAGTTAGTGATTCCCATAGCATGCATGTATGGTGAACCTCTATCTGACGAAGTCTGAGAATGATTAGTCTTTTGATTGTCATCCTTTGTGTGGCGGTGGGGATCGCGCGATGGTTTATACCTACGAACCCTTCCCCTAGGAGTATGTGTTGAATGCTTTGTTTCGATTAATAATAAAAACTTTTGCAACAAGTATATGAGTTCTTCATGACTAATGTTGAGTCCATGGTTTAGATGCACTTTCACCTTCCACCATCACTATCTTCTTAGTGCCGTGCAACTTTCGCCGGTGCACAAAACCCACCATTAGCCTCCCTCAAAACATCCACCATACATACCTACTATGGCTTTTTCAAAGTCATTCCGAGATATATTGCCATACAACTACCACCATGACATGTGCCACCACTTTTACATTGCCACACCATGATCGTAAGATAGCTAGCATGATGTTTCCATTAATGTCTATGCCATGCTAGATCATTGTCACGGTACACTACCGGAGGCATTCCATATAGAGTCATCGTTGCTCTAAGTTTTGAGTTGAAAGTGTGATGATAATCATTGATGGAGCATCGTCCCATGTGAGGAAATAAAAGAGGCCAAAGATTCCCACCAAAAAAAAGAGGCCAAAGAGCCCATCCAAAAAAATGAGAGAAAAAGAGAGAAGGAACAATGCTTCCACCTTTCCACACTTGTGCATATTAAGCACCATGATCTTCATGATTGAGAGTCTCTCGTTTTGTCCCCACCATATATCTATTGGGAAATTTTCATTATATAACTTAGCTTGTATATTCCAATGATAGGCTTCCTCAAAATTTCCTTAGGTCTTCGTGAGCAAGCAAGTTGGATGCACACCCACTAGTTTTCTTTAAGAGCTTTCACATACTCTTAGCTCTAGTGCATGATTTGTATGGCAATCCCTACTCATTCACATTGATATCTATTGATGAGCATCTCCACAGCTCATTAATATGCCTAGGTAATGTGACCATCTTCTCCTTGTTTTTCTTGCAACCTCCACCACACTCCACACCACTTATAGTGCTGAAACCATGGCTCACGCTCATGTATTGCGTGAGAGTTGAAAAGGTTTGAGAAACTAAAGGTGTGAAACAATTACTTGGCCAATACCGAGGTTGTGCATGATTTAAATTCGTTGTGCAATGATGATAGAGCATAGCCAGACTATATGCTTTTGTAGGGATAACTTTCTTTTTGCCTTGTTATTTTGAAAGTTTGTGATTACCTTGCTAGTTTGCTTGAATTATTATTGTTTCCACGTCAATAGCAAACTATTGTTTTGAATCTAATGGATCTGAACATTCACGTCACATAAGAGGAGTTACAAAGGACATCTCTGCTAGGTAGCATGAAAGCATTAAAAATTCATTCTTTATCACTTCCCTACTCGAGGACGAGCAGGAGTTAAGCTTGGGGATGCTTGATACGTCTCAAACGTATCTACAATTTTTGATGGTTTCATGTTGTTATCTTGTCATCATTGGATGTTTTATGTATCTTTCATATCTTTTTTGGGACTAACTTATTAATTCAGTGCCAAGTGCGAGTTCCTGTTTTTTTTCAGATCTGATTTTGGAACGGAATCCAAACAGAATAAAATAGCCGAAATAAATTTTTCCCGAACGGAAGAAGATCAGGGGGCTTGTGGGCCAAGCCAGGAGAGCTACAGGGAGCCCATAAGCCCTGTAGCCACCACCAGGGGGGCGGCGGCTAGCAGGCTTGTGGCCTCCCTGGCGCCCCCTCACCTAGCTCCTTCGCCTATATATTCCCTAAAATACAGAAAAAAATCACGGCATCCATGAAAACACTTTTCCGCCGCCGCAAGCTTCCGTTTCCGCGAGATCTCATCTGGAGACCCTTCCCGGTGCCCTGCCGGAGGGGACTTTGGAGTTGGAGGGCTTCTACATCAACATCATCGCCCCTCCAATGACTCGTTAGTAGTTCACTTCAGACCTACGGGTCTGTAGTTAGTAGCTAGATGGCTTCTTCTCTCTCTTGGATCTTCAATACAAAGTTCTCCATGATCTTCATGGAGATCTATCCAATGTAATCCTCTTTGGCGGTGTGTTTCTCGAGATTCGATGAATTGTGGATTTGTGATCAGATTATCTATGATATATATTTGAGCCTTTGCTGATTTCTTTTATGCATGATTTGATATCCTTGTAAGTCTCTCCGAGTCTTGGGTTTTGTTTGGCCAACTAGATCTATGATTCCTGCATTGGGAGAAGTGCTTGGTTTTGGGTTCTTACCGTGTGGTGACCTTTCCAAGTGACAGTAGGGGCAGCAAGGCACAGATCGTGTAGTTGCCATCAAGGGTAACAAGGTGGGCTTTGTCGTAGATATGAGATTGTCCATCTTCATCATGTCATCTTGCTTAAGGTGTTACTCTGTTCTTTTGGACTTAATACACTAGATGCATGCTGGATAGCGGTCGACGTGTGGAGTAATAGTAGTAGATGCAGAAAGTATCGGTCTACTTGTTTTGGACGTGATGCCTATAGATATAATCATTTCCATACATGACGTCACGACTTTGCGCGGTTCTATCAATTGCTCGACAGTAATTTGTTCACCCATCGTCTACTTGCTTTCATGAGAGAAGCCACTAATGAACACTACGGCCCCCGGGTCTATTCACACCTATCAGTTACACTTCCGCTTTTACTTTGCTTTGTTAGCTTGTTGCTTTCAGTTCTCACTTGGCGAACAATCTATAAGGGATTGCCAACCCCTTCATAGCGTTGCGTGCAGGTTCTTTGTGTTTGTGCAGGTACTTGTGATACTCCTTTACTGGACCGATACCTTGGTTCTCAAAACTGAGGGAAATACTTACCACCGCGGTGCTACATCACCCTTTCCGCTTTGAGGGAACACCAACGCAAGGCTCCAAGGCCACGGGGAAATCCTTTGCATATTTGTCTAGGAAGTCCCTAAAGGTGTAGCCGTAGCAGAAGGATTCCTGGTGCCGTTACTGAGGAGAATCAAGACAAGAACAGTCTCCCGTCAGCACGTGTTTCCGGCGCCGTTGGAAGGTCTTTTGTTGCATCAGCAATGGGTTGCTAGAGTGACAGAAGCTTAAACCCTAGTTTATGCATTGCTTCGTAAGGGGCTAATTTGGATCCACTAGTTTAATTCTATGGTTAGACTTTTTCTTAATTCTTCTTTCGTAGTTGTGGATGCTTGCAAGAGGGGTTAATAATAAGTGGGATGCTTGTCCAACTAAGGGCAGTACCCAAGCTCTGTTCCACCCACATATCAAACTATCAAAGTAATGAACACGAATCATATGAACATGATGAAAACTAGCATGACAGAAATTCCCATGTGTCCTTGGGAGCGTTTTTCCTCCTATAAGACATTGTACAGTCTTGTCCCTTGCTACAAAAGGGATTGGGCCACTTTGCTGCACCGTTGCTACTTTTGCTACTTGTTGCTTGCTACAGATCTTCTCACCACACAATCACTTGTTACCGACAATTTCAGTGCCTGCAGATTTTACCTTGCTGAAAACCACTTGTCAGATCCTTCTGCTCCTCATTGGGTTCAACACTCTTACTTATTGAAAGGACTACGATTGATCCCCTAAACTTGTGTGTCATCAAGACTCTTTTCTGGCACCGTTGCCGGGGAGTGAAGTGCCTTTGGTAAGTGGAACTTGGTAAGGAAACATTCCTATAGTGTGCTGAAATTTGTTGTCACTTGTCACTATGGATACTAATCCTTTGAGGGGCTTGTTCACGGTATCTTCACCACGAACGGAAGCACAGAGAGTTGCTCCTCAACCTGCTCCACCTACTGAAAATATTTGCTTTGAATTTCCTTCGAGTATGCTTGAGAAACTGCTGGTAATCCTTTTAGAGGAGACGGAACATCACATCCTGACTTGCATCTAATCTATGTAGATGAAGTTTGTGGTTTATTTAAGCTTGCAGGTGTACCCGAGGATGAGGTCAATAAGAAGGTCTTTCCTTTATCTTTGAAGGATAAGGCGTTGACATGGTATAGGCTATGTGATGATACTGGATCATTGGACTACAATCGGACGAAATTGGAATTTCATCAAAAGTTTGATCCTATGCATTTAGTACATCATGATCGAAATTATATATATAATTTTTGGCCTCATGACAGAGAAAGCATCGCTCAAACTTGGGGGAGGCTTAAATCAATGCTATATTCATGCCCCAATCATGAGCTCTCGAGAGAAATTATCATTCAAAACTTCTATGCTCGGCTTTCTCATGATGATCGCACCATGCTTGACACTTCTTGTGTCGGTTCTTTTATGAAGAGAGATATTGACTTCAAATGGAATTTATTGGAGATAATTAAACGCTACTCTGAAGATTGGGAGCTTGAGTAAGGTAAGGAGTCAGGTATGAATTTCACTTTTGATTGCGTTAAATCCATTGTTGAGACAAAACTTTTTGTTACTTTAGCGCTAAGTATGGATTTGACTCTGAGATAGTAGCTTCATTGTGTGAATCCTTTGCTGCTCATATTGATCTCTCCAAAGAGAACTGGTTTAAATATCATCCTCCTTTAGAAGTCAATGTAGTTAAACCCACTCTAGTTGAAGAGAAAGTCATTGCCTATAATGATCCTGTGGTTCCTAGTGCTTACATTGAGCAACCACCTTTCCCTGTTAGGATAAAGGATCATTCTAAAGCTTAAACTATGATACGTAGAGGCTACATTAGAACACCTACACCCCCTGAGAAAATTAGGGTTGAACCTAGCATTGCTATTATCAAAGATCTTCTGTTCGACGATGTTGAGGGATATAATATTCACTTCTGTGAGGATGCTGCTAGAATTGCTAAAACTCACGCTAGAGACAAACATAGGCCTGTTGGTGGCATGCCTGTGGTTTCTGTTAAGATAGGAGATCATTGTTATCATGGTTTATGTGACGTGGGTGCTAGTGTTACTGCAATACCTCAATCCTTATATGATGAAATTAAAGATGACATTGCACTAGTTGAGATAGAACCTATAAATGTCACTATTCAGCTTGCCAATAGAGATACTATCTGCCCTGTGGGAATTATTAGGTATGTTGAAGTCATGTGTGGTAAAACAAAGTATCCTGCGGATTTCCTCGTTCTTGCTACTGCACAAGATAGCTTTTGTCCCATCATATTTGGCAGACCCTTCCTCAATACCGTCAATGCTCATATTGACTGTGAGAAGCAAACTGTCACTTTGGCTTTAAAGGTGTGTCACATGAGTTCAACTTCTCCAAGTTTGGTAGACAACCTCATGAAAAGGAGTTGCCTAGTAAGGATGAAACTATTGCCTTAGCTTCTATTGCCGTGCGTCCTACTTATCCCTTAGAGCAATACTTGCTTGAGCATGAAAATGATATGCATATGGATGAAAGGGATGAAATAGATAGAGTTGTCTTAGAACAATATCCTATCCTTAAGAATACTTTGCCTGTTGAACTGCTTGAGAATCCACCCCCACCAAAGGGTGATCCTCTGTTCGAGCTTAAACAATTGCCAGATACTCTTAAGTATGCTTATCTTGATGAAAAGGAGATATATCCTGTCATAATTAGTGCTAGCCTCTCAGAGCATGAAGAATAGAAGTTACTATAAACTCTGAGGAAGCACCGTGCTGCTATTGGATATACTCTTGATGATCTTAAGGGCAATAGTCCCACTCTATGTCAGCACAAGATTAAGACTGATCCTGATTTCGAACCAGTTGCTGATCATCAAAGGAGATCAAATCCTAAGATGAAAGAGGTAATAAGAAAAGAAATACTAAAGCTCCTGGAAGCAGGTATTATCTATCTTGTTGCTCATAGCGATTGGGTGAGTCTGGTGCATTGCGTCCCTAAGAAGGGAGGCATTACCGTTGTCCCTAATGATAAGGATGAATTGATCCCGCAGAGGTTTATTACTGGCTATAGGATGGTGATCTATTTCAGGAAACTGAATAAAGCCACAAGGAAAGATCATTACCCTTTGCCTTTTATCGACCAAATGCTAGAAAGGTTGTCCAAACAAACAAACTTCTGCTTTCTAGACGGTTATTCTGGTTTCTCCCAAATACGAGTTGCACAATCTAATCAGGAGAAAACCACTTTCACCTGCCCTTTCGGTAACTTTGCTTATAGACGTATGCCTTTTGGCTTATGTAATGCACCTGCCACCTTTCAAACATGTATGATGGCTATATTCTCTGACTTTTATGAAAAGATTGTCGAGGTTTTCATGGATGTCTTTTCCGTTTATGGGTCTTCTTTTGATGATTGCCTCAGCAACCTTGATCGAGTCTTACAGAGATGTAAAGACACCAATCTTGTCTTGAATTGGGAGAAGTGCCACTTTATAGTTAATGAAGGCATCGTCTTAGGACATAAAATTTCTGAAAGAGGTATTGAAGTCGATAAGGCTACGGTTCATGCAATCGAGAAAATGCCATACCCCACAGATATCAAAGGTATAAGAAGTTTCCTTGGTCATGTTGGTTTCGATAGAAGGTTCATTAAAGACTTGTCTAAGATTTCTAGGCCTCTTAACAATCTCTTGCAAAAGGATATTCCTTTTGTTTTTGACGATGATTGTGAGGAAGCCTTCGAAGTACTTAAGGGGGCTTTGATAACTGCACCTATTCTTCAACCACCTGATTGGAACTTGCCTTTTGACATCATGTATGATGCTAGTGCTTATGTTGTTGGTGCTGTTCTAGGGCAAAGAGTTGACAAGAAGTTGAATGTTATTCACTATGCTAGTAAAACTCTAGACAGTGCCCAAAGAAACTATGCTACTACGGAGAAGGAATTTTTAGCAGTTGTGTTTGCATGTGAAAAGTTCAGGTCTTACGTAGTTGATTCCAAAGTCACTATTCACACTGATCATGCTGCTATTAAGTACCTCATGGAGAAGAAGGACGCTAAACCTAGGCTTATCAGATGGGCTCTCTTGCTACAAGAATTTGATTTGCACGTTGTTGAAAGAAAGGGTGTTGATAACCCAGTAGGAGATAACTTGTCTAGGTTGGAGAACGTTCTTCATGACCCACAACCTATTGATGATAGATTTCCCGATGAGCAACTGAATGTTGGAATTATGCCCTAGAGGCAATAATAAATGTATAGTTATTATTATAATTCCTGTATCAAGATAATAGTTTATTATCCATGCTATAATTGTATTGAATGAAGACTCATTTACATGTGTGGATACATAGAGAAAACACCGTCCCTAGCATGCCTCTAGTTGGCTAGCCAGTTGATCGATGATAGTCAGTGTCTTCTGATTATGAACAAGGTGTTGTTGCTTGATAACTGGATCACGTCATTGGGAGAATCACGTGATGGACTAGACCCAAACTAATAGACGTAGCATGTTGATCGTGTCATTTTGTTGCTACTGTTTTCTGCGTGTCAAGTATTTATTCCTATGACCATGAGATCATATAACTCACTGACACCGGAGGAATGCTTTGTGTGTATCAAACGTCGCAACGTAACTGGGTGACTATAAAGATGCTCTACAGGTATCTCCGAAGGTGTTAGTTGAGTTAGTGTGGATCAAGACTGGGATTTGTCACTCCGTGTGACGGAGAGGTATCTCGGGGCCCAGTCGGTAATACAACATCACACACAATCCTTGCAAGCAATGTAACTTAGTGTAAGTTGCGGGATCTTGTATTACGGAACGAGTAAAGAGACTTGCCGGTAAACGAGGTTGAAATAGGTATACGGATACTGACGATCGAATCTCGGGCAAGTAACATACCGAAGGACAAAGGGAATGACATACGGGATTATACGAATCCTTGGCACTGAGGTTCAAACGATAAGATCTTCGTAGAATATGTAGGATCCAATATGGGCATCCAGGTCCTGCTGTTGGATATTGACCGAGGAGTCTCTCGGGTCATGTCTACATAGTTCTCGAACCCGCAGGGTCTGCACACTTAAGGTTCGACGTTGTTTTATGCGTATTTGAGTTATATGGTTGGTTACCGAATGTTGTTCGGAGTCCCGGATGAGATCACGGACGTCACGAGGGTTTCCGGAATAGTCCGGAAAGAAGATTGATATATAGGATGACCTCATTTGATTACCGGAAGGTTTTCGGAGTTACCGGGAATGTACCGGGAATGACGAATGGGTTCCGGGAGTTCACCGGAGGGGGGCAACCCACTCCGGGGAAGCCCATAGGCATTTGGGGGGGTCACACCAGCCCTTAGTGGGCTGGTGGGACAGCCCACCAATCCCCTATGCGCCAAGAGAGAAAAAATCAAAGGAAAGGAAAAAAAAGGAAGAAGTGGGAAGGGGGAAGGACTCCCTCCCACCAAACCAAATAGTACTCGGTTTGGGGGGGGGAGAGTCCTCCCCCCTGGCTCGGCCGACCCCTTGGGGATCCCTTGGACCCCAAGGCAAGGTCCCCCTCCCTCCTCCTATATATATGGGGCTTTTAGGGCAGATTAGAGACGACTTTCTCACGGCTGCCCGACCACATACCTCCATAGTTTTTCCTCTAGATCGTGTTTCTGCGGAGCTCGGGCGAAGCCCTGCTGATACAAGATCATCACCAACCTCCGGAGCGCCGTCACGCTGCCGGAGAACTCTTCTACCTCTCCGTCTCTCTTGCTGGATCAAGAAGGCCGAGATCATCGTCGAGCTGTACGTGTGCTGAACGCGGAGGTGCCGTCCGTTCGGTACTAGATCGTGGGACTGATCGCGGGATTGTTCGCGGGGCGGATCGAGGGACGTGAGGACGTTCCACTACATCAACCGCGTTCTCTAACGCTTCTGCTGTACGATCTACAAGGGTACGTAGATCACTCATCCCCTCTCGTAGATGGACATCACCATGATAGGTCTTCGTGCGCGTAGGAAAATTTTTGTTTCCCATGCGACGTTCCCCAACAGTGGTATCAGAGCTAGGTTCATGCGTAGATGTCTTCTCGAGTAGAACACAAAAGGTTTTGTGGGCGGTGATATGCGTTTTGCTGCCCTCCTTAGTCTTTTCTTGATTCCGCGGTATTGTTGGATTGAAGCGGCTTGGACCGACATTACTCGTACGCTTACGAGAGACTGGTTTCATCGTTACGAGTAACCCCCTTTGCTCAAAGATGACTGGCAAGTGACGGTTTCTCCAACTTTAGTTGAATCGGATTTGACCGAGGAGGTCCTTGGATGAGGTTAAATAGAAACTCATATATCTCCGTTGTGGTGTTTGCGTAAGTAAGATGTGATCCTACTAGATACCCTTGGTCACCACGTAAAACATGCAACAACAAAATTAGAGGACGTCTAACTTGTTTTTGCAGGGTATGATTGTGATGTGATATGGCCAATGATGTGATGTGATATATTGGATGTATGAGATGATCATGTTGTAATAGAAATATCGACTTGCACGTCGATGGTACGGCAACCGGCAGGAGCCATAGGGTTGTCTTTATACTAACATATGTGCTTGCAGATGCATTTACTATTTTGCTAGGATGTAGCTTTAGTAGTAATAGCATAAGTAGCACGACAACCCCGATGGCAACACGTTGATGGATGATCATGGTGTGGCGCCGGTGACAAGAAGATCGTGCCGGTGCTTTGGCGATGGAGATGAAGAAGCACGAGATGATGGCCATATCATGTCACTTATAAATTGCATGTTATGTTAATCCTTTTATGCACCTTATTTTGCTTAGAACGACGGTAGCATTATGAGGTGATCTCTCACTAAAATTTCAAGACGAAATTGTGTTCTCCCCGACTGTGCACCGTTGCTACAGTTCGTCGTTTCGAGACACCACGTGATGATCGGGTGTGATAGACTCAACGTTCACATACAACGGGTGCAAAACAGTTGCGCACGCGGAACACTCGGGTTAAGCTTGACGAGCCTAGCATGTGCAGACATGGCCTCGGAACAAATGAGACCGAAAGGTCGATCATGAATCATATAGTTGATATGATTAGCATAGGGATGCTTACCACTGAAACTACTCTCGACTCACGTGATGATCGGACTTGGGATAGTGTAAGTGGATCATGAACCACTCAAATGACTAGAGAGATGTACTTTTTGAGTGGGAGTTTAGCATATAATTTGATTAAGTTGAACTCTAATTATCTTGAACATAGTCTAAAGTCCACTTTGAATATATTTGTGTTGTAGATCATGGCTCACGCAAGTGTCATCCTGAATTTTAATACGTTCCTAGAGAAAGCTAAGTTGAAAGATTATGGAAGTAACTTTGTAGACTGGGCTCGTAATCTTAAGCTAATCTTACAAGATGGAAAGAAGGATTATGTCCTTAATGCTGCGCTAGGAGATGAACCACCCGCTACAGCTGATCAGGATATTAAGAACGCTTGGTTAGCACGTAAGGAGGACTACTCAATAGTTCAATGTGCAGTCTTGTATGGCTTGGAGCCGGGACTTCAACGTCGCTTTGAGCGTCATGGAGCATTTGAGATGTTCCAGGAGTTGAAGTTTATCTTTCAGAAGAACGCCCGGATCGAGAGGTATGAGACCTCCGATAAATTCTATGCTTGCAAGATGGAGGAAAACTCGTCTGTCAGTGAACATGTGCTCAAAATGTCTGGGTACTCAAACCGTCTAGCTGAACTGGGGATTGAACTCCCGCAAGAAGCTATCACTGACAGAATCCTTCAATCACTGCCGCCAAGCTATAAAGGCTTTGTGTTGAACTACAACATGCAAGGGATGAACAAGTCTCCCGGCGAGCTGTTTGCGATGCTGAAAGTCGCAGAGTCTGAACTCCGTAAAGAGCATCAAGTGTTGATGGTGAGCAAGACCACTAGTTTCAAGAGAAACGGCAAAGGCAAGAAGGGCAATTCGAAGAAGAGCGGCAAGCCTGTTGCCAATCCGCCGAAGAAACCCAAGGCTGGACCTAAGCCTGAAACAGAGTGCTTCTATTGCAAGGGTATGGGTCACTAGAAGCGCAATTGCCCCAAGTATCTGGCAGATAAGAAGGCGGGCAAAGAAAAATCAGGTATATTTGATATACATGTTATTGATGTGTACTTAACCGGCTCTCGTAGTAGTGCCTAGGTATTCGATACCGGTTCTGTTGCTCACATTTGCAACTCGAAGCAGGAACTACGGAATAGACGAAGGCTGGCGAAAGACGAAGTGACGATGCGCGTAGGAAACGGTTCCAAGGTTGATGCAATCGCCGTCGGCACTGTGTCACTTCAACTACCATCGGGATTAGTGATGAACTTAAATCATTGTTATTTAGTGCCTGCGTTGAGCATGAACATTATATCTGGATCTTGTTTATTGCGAGACGGTTACTCTTTTAAGTCTGAGAATAATGGTTGTTCTATTTCTATGAGTAACATCTTTTATGGTCATGCACCGAATGTGAGAGGATTGTTCATATTGAATCTTGATAAAGATACGCATATACATAACATAGAGACCAAAAGAGTTAGAGTAAACAATGATAGCGCCATATTTTTGTGGCACTGCCGCTTGGGTCATATTGGTGTAAAGCGCATGAAGAAACTCCATGCTAATGGACTTTTGGAGTCACTTGACTTTGATTCACTTGACACGTGCAAACCATGCCTCATGGTCAAGATGACTAAGACTCCGTTCTCCGGAACAATGGAGCGTGCAAGTGACTTGTTGGAAATCATACATACCGATGTGTGTGGTCCAATGAGCGTGGAGGCACGCGGCGGATATCGTTATTTTCTCACCTTCACTAACGATTTAAGTAGATATGGTTATGTCTACTTGATGAAGAACAAGTCTGAAACATTTGAAAAGTTCAAGCAATTTCAGAGTGAAGTGGAAAATCATCGTAACAAGAAGATCAAGTTCCTATGGTCTGATCGTGGGGGTGAATATCTGAGTTTCGAGTTTGGTACTCACTTAAGACAATGTGGAATTGTTTCGCAGTTAACACCGCCTGGAACACCACAGCGTAATGGTGTGTCCGAACGTCGTAATCGTACTTTGTTAGAAATGGTGCGATCTATGATGTCTCTTACTGTTTTGCCGTTATCGTTTTGGGGTTATGCATTAGAAACAGCTGCAGTCACTTTAAATAGGGCACCATCGAAATCCGTTGAGACGACACCATACGAACTGTGGTATGGCAAAAGGCCAAAGTTGTCGTTTCTTAAAGTTTGGGGATGTGATGCTTATGTCAAAAAGCTTCAGCCTGAAAAGCTGGAACCCAAAGCGGAAAAGTGCGTCTTCATAGGTTACCCAAAAGAGACAGTTGGGTACACCTTCTATCTCAAATCCGAGGGCAAAGTGTTTGTTGCTAAGAACGGAACTTTTCTCGAGAAGGAGTTTCTCTCGAGAGAATTGAGTGGGAGGAAGATAGAACTTGACGAGGTTGTCGAACCTCTCATCCCTCTGGATGGTGGCGCAGGGCAAGGGGAAACCTCTGTCATTGCGACGCCGGTTGAGGAGGAAGTTAATGATGATGATCATGAAACTCCAGTTCAAGTTTCTGTTGAACCACGCAGGTCGACGAGATCACGCGCCGCTCCAGAGTGGTACGGTAATCCCGTCTTATCAATCATGTTGTTAGACAACAATGAACCTGCAAATTATGAAGAAGCAATGGTGGGCCCGGATTCCAACAAATGGCTAGAAGCCATGAAATCCGAGATAGGATCCATGTATGAGAACAAAGTGTGGACTTTGGAGATGCTTCCTGAGGGCCGCAAGACTATTCAGAACAAATGGATCTTTAAGAAGAAGACGGACGCTGACGGTAATGTGACCGTTTATAAAGCTCGACTTGTGGCAAAGGGTTTTTCACAAGTTCCAGGAATTGACTACGATGAGACTTTCTCTCCCGTAGCGATGCTTAAGTCTGTCAGAATCATGTTAGCAATAGCTGCATTTTTCGATTATGAAATCTCGAAGATGGATGTCAAAACGGCGTTCCTTAACGGTTTCCTTAAGGAAGAGTTGTATATGATGCAACCCGAAGGTTTTGTCGATCCTGAAAATGCTGACAAGGTGTGCAAGCTCCAGCGATCCATTTATGGACTGGTGCAAGCATCTCGGAGTTGGAACAAACGCTTTGATGAGGTGATCAAAGCATTTGGGTTTATACAAGTGGTTGGAGAATCTTGTATTTACAAGAAAGTGAGTGGGAGCTCTGTGGCGTTTCTAATATTATATGTGGATGACATATTACTGATTGGAAACAACGTAGAGCTTTTGGAGAGCATAAAAGGTTACTTGAATAAAAGTTTCTCTATGAAGGACCTAGGAGAAGTTGCTTACATTCTAGGCATTAAGATCTATAGGGATAGATAAAAATGGAACACTCCAAGAAAGGGTTCTTGCCAGTGTTACAAGGTACGAGATTGAGTAAGACTCAGTGCCCAGCAACTGATGAAGATAGAGAGCATATGCGCACCGTCCCCTATGCTTCAGCCATAGGCTCTATCATGTATGCAATGTTGTGCACTAGACCGGATGTTAGCCTCGCCATAAGTATGGCAGGTAGGTTCCAGAGTAATCCAGGAGTGGATCACTGGACGGCGGTCAAGAATATGCTGAAGTACCTGAAAAGGACTAAGGAGATGTTTCTCGTGTATGGAGGTGACAAAGAGCTCGCCGTAAAAGGTTACGTCGATGCAAGCTTTGACGCAGATCCGGATGACTCTAAGTCGCAAACCGGATACGTATTTATTCTTAATGGGGGTGCAGTAAGCTGGTGCAGTTCCAAGCAAAGCGTCGTAGCAGATTCTACATGTGAGGCGGAGTACATGGCTGCCTCGGAGGCGGCTAAGGAGGGTGTCTGGATGAAGCAGTTCATGACGGATCTTGGAGTGGTGCCAAGTGCACTGGATCCAATAACCTTGTTCTGTGACAACACTGGTGCCATTGCCTTAGCAAAGGAACCAAGGTTTCACAAGAAGACCAGACACATCAAACGACGCTTCAACCTCATCCGCGACTACGTCGAGGAGGAGGACGTAAATATATGCAAAGTGCACACGGATCTGAATGTAGCAGACCCGCTGACTAAGCCTCTTCCACGGCCAAAACATGATCGACACCAGAACTGTATGGGTGTTAGATTTATTACAATGTAATTCACATGGTGATGTGAGGGCTAGATTATTGACTCTAGTGCAAGTGGGAGACTGTTGGAATTATGCCCTAGAGGCAATAATAAATGTATAGTTATTATTATAATTCCTGTATCAAGATAATAGTTTATTATCCATGCTATAATTGTATTGAATGAAGACTCATTTACATGTGTGGATACATAGACAAAACACCGTCCCTAGCATGCCTCTAGTTGGCTAGCCAGTTGATCGATGATAGTCAGTGTCTTCTGATTATGAACAAGGTGTTGTTGCTTGATAACTGGATCACGTCATTGGGAGAATCACGTGATGGACTAGACCCAAACTAATAGACGTAGCATGTTGATCGTGTCATTTTGTTGCTACTGTTTTCTGCGTGTCAAGTTTTTGTTCCTATGACCATGAGATCATATAACTCACTGACACCGGAGGAATGCTTTGTGTGTATCAAACGTCGCAACGTAACTGGGTGACTATAAAGATGCTCTACAGGTATCTCCGAAGGTGTTAGTTGAGTTAGTATGGATCAAGACTGGGATTTGTCACTCCGTGTGACGGAGAGGTATCTCGGGGCCCAGACGGTAATACAACATCACACACAATCCTTGCAAGCAATGTAACTTAGTGTAAGTTGCGGGATCTTGTATTACGGAACGAGTAAAGAGACTTGCCGGTAAACGAGGTTGAAATAGGTATACGGATACTGACGATCGAATCTCGGGCAAGTAACATACCGAAGGACAAAGGGAATGACATACGGGATTATACGAATCCTTGGCACTGAGGTTCAGACGATAAGATCTTCGTAGAATATGTAGGATCCAATATGGGCATCCAGGTCCTGCTGTTGGATATTGACCGAGGAGTCTCTCGGGTCATGTCTACATAGTTCTCGAACCCGCAGGGTCTGCACACTTAAGGTTCGACGTTGTTTTATGCGTATTTGAGTTATATGGTTGGTTACCGAATGTTGTTCGGAGTCCCGGATGAGATCACGGACGTCAAGAGGGTTTCCGGAATAGTCCGGAAACGAAGATTGATATATAGGATGACCTCATTTGATTACCGGAAGGTTTTCGGAGTTACCGGGAATGTACCGGGAATGACGAACGGGTTCCGGGAGTTCACCGGAGGGGGGCAACCCACTCCGGGGAAGCCCATAGGCATTTGGGGGGGTCACACCAGCCCTTAGTGGGCTGGTGGGACGGCCCACCAATCCCCTATGCGCCAAGAGAGAAAAAATCAAAGGAAAGAAAAAAAAGGAAGAAGTGGGAAGGGGGAAGGACTCCCTCCCACCAAACCAAATAGTACTCGGTTTGGGGGGGGGAGAGTCCTCCCCCCTGGCTCGGCCGACCCCTTGGGGATCCCTTGGACCCCAAGGCAAGGTCCCCCTCCCTCCTCCTATATATATGGGGCTTTTAGGGCAGATTAGAGACGACTTTCTCACGGCTGCCTGACCACATACCTCCATAGTTTTTCCTCTAGATCGTGTTTCTGCGGAGCTCGGGCGGAGCCCTCCTGAGACAAGATCATCACCAACCTCCGGAGCGCCGTCACGCTGCCGGAGAACTCTTCTACCTCTCCGTCTCTCTTGCTGGATCAAGAAGTCCGAGATCATCGTCGAGTTGTACGTGTGCTGAACGCGGAGGTGCCGTCCGTTCGGTACTAGATCGTGGGACTGATCGCGGGATTGTTCGCGGGGCGGATCGAGGGACGTGAGGACGTTCCACTACATCAACCGCGTTCTCTAACGCTTCTGCTGTACGATCTACAAGGGTACGTAGATCACTCATCCCCTCTCGTAGATGGACATCACCATGATAGGTCTTCGTGCGCGTAGGAAAATTTTTGTTTCCCATGCGACGTTCCCCAACACTGAACGTCATCAATACTTCACGTAGTGCACCGTAGTATGCTGATTATGCAAACTATATCGTTGCCAAATACATACCACCTAGTTTCACGTACCAGCAAAAGAAGAAATTCTTCTTTGACTTGAGACACTACTTTTGGGATGATCCTCACCTTTATAAGGAAGGAGTAGATTGTGTTATTAGACGTTGTGTGCCTGAACATGAACAAGGACAGATCCTTCAAAAGTGTCACTCCAAGGCCTACGGAGGACACCATGCGGGA
The DNA here is from genome assembly GCF_904849725.1 of Hordeum vulgare subsp. vulgare. Classification (NCBI taxonomy): domain Eukaryota; kingdom Viridiplantae; phylum Streptophyta; class Magnoliopsida; order Poales; family Poaceae; genus Hordeum; species Hordeum vulgare. Next base: position 348,108,875 of record NC_058524.1, on the reverse strand, counting down.
GATAGAACTGCACACAAGGTATTGCAATCAGGTTTCTATTGGCCCACTCTTTTCAAGGATGGCTGTAAGTTTGTCTTGTCTTGTGACGAATGTCAAAGAATAGGTAATATTAGCAAACGTCAGGAAATGCCTATGAACTATTGACTTGCTATTGAACCATTTGATGTTTGGGGCTTTGATTATATGGGACCTTTTCCAAAATACAATGGGTATACTCACATCTTAGTTGTTGTTGATTACGTCACTAAGTGGGTGGAAGCTATCCCCACTAGTAGTGTTGATCTCAACAACTCTATCAAGATGCTGAAAGAAGTTATATTCCCTAGATTTGGAGTCCCTAGATATTTAATGACCGACGGTGGTTCACACTTCATTCATGGTGCTTTCCGTAAAACGCTTGCTAAGTACGATGTCAACCATATAATTGCGTCTCCCTATCACCCTCAGTCCAGTGGTCAAGTAGAGCTAAGCAATAGAGAGATTAAACTAATTCTGCAAAAGACTGTCAACAGGTCTAGAAAGAATTGGTCTAAGAAGCTCGATGATGCACTGTGGGCTTATATAACTGCCTATAAGAATCCCATGGGCATGTCTCCGTACAAAATGGTGTACGGTAAAGCATGTGACTTACCTGTTGGGCTAGAGCATAAAGCTTATTGGGCAATCAAAGAGCTCAATTTTGATTTAAAACTTGCCGGTGAGAAGAGGTTATTTGACATTAGCTCGCTTGATGAGTGGAGGACTCAGGCATATGAGAATGCCAAGCTGTTCAAAGAGACGATTAAGAGGTGGCATGATAAGAGGATACAAAAGCATGAGTTCAATATAGGTGATTGTGTCTTGCTATATAACTCTCATTTAAGATTCTTTGCAGGCAAGCTTCTCTCTAAATGGGAAGGTCCCTATGTTGTTGAAGAAGTATATCGTTCCGGTGCTATCAAGATCAACAACACGGAAGGTAATTGTCCGAGAATGGTAAATGGGCAGAGAATCAAGAATTATATCTCACGTACTCCCATAAATGTTGAAAGCAATATTATCAACACCATAACTCCGGAAGAATACCTAAGGGATATTTATCACCCTGTTTCAGCCTCCGAAAACGAAGAGGTATGTGTTTCGGTAAGTAAACAGAGTTCAAAACTTTTTCAGTATGAATTTTTCTCCATTTTGGAATAATTGAAAAAATAAAAAATTTGGAAGTAGTCCAGAAAGTGCGCGAGGAGGCGACAAGCCTGCACGGCGCGGGCCCACCCCCTGGCCGCGCCGTGAGGGCTTGTGGCCACCTCGTACGCCTCCCGGACTCCGTTTTCGTGCAAGGTACTCCTTCTAGTCTGGAAAAAATCAATATATATACTCCCGTTTGGTCTCACCCCTGCATCACGCAGATTTCCTGTGTTTTTCGTTTCAAGCTTGGTTCTGTTGCAGATCTAGATCGCCATGACTTCCCCAAAAGCTTCGATGGACAAGATCTTCGAGAAGGTCATCAATCCCTACCTCACGGGAGTGCTGCAACACCCTCAATCTATTGAGATGCGTGAGGAGATGTTGCACATCCGTGATGTTGAGGGGCCTAAGAAGACCGGAAGCGTGGAGACGAGGCTCGAAGCAATGGAGCAACAAGTCTTCAAGTGCCAAGGGATGGTGGAGCGTGGACTCAACGCCAACCACATGATGATCACGGAGTTCACCAACAAGCACAAGATTGATGCCAATGACATTGGGAAGCATCTCTCCAGGCTCTATGATAGGATTGATCAACTCCAGGGCCAGATCTATGACCTACAGAACCAAAACTGTGAGTATGAGTATACATTTAAATCAGTACGGTTGGCTTGGAAGACGGAGGATCAAACTCATATTGCAACAACACCACCAGCACCACCAAAGGAGGACAATTGAGCATTGGTATGGGCAATCCCCTTGGCTTGTGCCAAGCTTGGGGGAGTTTCCCAGTATCGTATCACCATCACATCTTTTGCCTTTACCTTTGTTTTAGTTTTCCTTTTTCAGTTTTCTCTTTTTCTAGTAGAGGAAAAGTCTTAGTGTTTTAGTCTAGAGTTTTGCTTCGTGTCACCCCCGATGTATTCGAGCTCGTGAGCCATATAATAAAGAGTGTCTTAGTTGAAGGGCTTTGCCTCTTGCCATTATCAAAAGAGTGAGAATACAACAAAAGCATGAAAGATCATGTAATGATCTTATGGGAAGTGATGGCTTCACATATAAAAAGAATGAGGATTGAAACTTGTTGAGGGTAGACAAACGTAGACCTTGGTCATGGTTGCAATTAATAGGAAGTGATAAAGAAGGAGAGGTTCACATATAAATATATCATCTCTGGCACCATCTATGATTGTGAACACTCACTAAACTATTACATGCCTAGAAGTAGATGTTGGACAAGGAAGACAACATAGTGAATTGTGATTGCTTGGTTCCGAACAATGTTATATAATTAGAGATCCCTTAGCATGTCACTACTTGTGCATCCATAAACCTTCAAACCAGTTTTGCCATGAGTGTCCACCATACCTACCTATGGATTGAATAAGATCCATCAAGTAAGTTGTCATCGGTGCAAGCAATAAAAATTGCACTCTAATATGTATGATCTATTAGTGTGTGGAAAATAAGCTTTGTATGAACCTGTGATGAGGAAGACATAAAAGCGATAGACTGCATAATAAAGTTCTTTATCACAGGAGGCAATATAAAGTGACGTTCTTCCGCACTAAGAGGACACGCATCCATACGTCAAAAGCGCATGAAAACCTCTGCTTCCCTCTGCGAAGGGCCTATCTTGTACCTTTACTTTTTTCCCTTGAAAGAGTCATGGTGATCTTCACAAATTCCTTATCTCGCCTTTATCTTGGCTAACGTCATATGCTTGGGAAAGATCTATATTCATATGTCAACATGGAAGTAAGTATTCATGAATTATTATCGTTGACATTACCCTTGAGGTAAGCAGTTGGGAGGCAAAACTATAAGCCCCTATATTTCTCTGTGTCCAGCTAAAACTTTGATCTCATGAGTACCACGTGAGTTGTAGCAATTGTAGAGAACGAAAGAATGATTGAGTATGTGGATTTGCTTTGCAAGCTCTTATATGACTTTTTCTGATGTTGTGATAAACTGCAATTGCTTCAATGACTAAAGGCTATCGGTTGTTACTTCTCGGTAAGGTTCTTGATCCATGCTTTACTTTGTGAAGGAATTATCACTTTAGCATGAGAGATTATATGTTGGTATTGTTGTTCTGATCATGATCATGATGCATGCATGTTCGTATCTTGTTTTGTCGTCACCTCTATCCCTAAACATGTGGACATATTTATTGAGCTAGGCTTTCGCTTGAGGACAAGCGAGGTCTAAGATTGGGGGAGTTGATACGTCCATTTTGCATCATGTTTTCATGTTGATATTTATCGCTTCTTGGGCTGTTATTTCACTTCACGGTACAATTATTATGCCTTTTCTCTCTTATTTTGCAAGGTTTACATGAAGAGGGAGAATACCAGCAACCCGAATTCTGGCCTGAAAGTGGAGCAAGTCTGAGATACCTATTCCGCGCAACTCCAAACACCGTAAAAATCATCGAGGTTTTTTTTCCGGATTTATCAAAAATACTGGGCCAAAGAAGTGCCAGAGGGGGCGTGCAGGTGGCCACAAGCCTGCACGGTGCGGCCACCCCCCAGGCCGCGCCATGAGGGCTTGTGGGCACCCTGCAGGCCAACTTGCCCCCCTCTTTTGCTATATGAAGGGTTTCGTCCAGGAAAAAATCAAGGCGGAGCTTTTTCTTGGTTTCGCCGCCGCCACGAGGCGGAACTTGAGCAGAACCAATCTAGAGCTCCGGTAGGATGATCCTGCCGGGGAAACTTACCTCCCGGAGGGGGAAATCGTCACCATCGTCATCGGGGGGGGGGACTCGTCACCATCAACATCTTCACCAGCACCATCTCATCTCCAAAGCCTAGTTCATCACTTGTAACCAATCTCCGTCTTGCTAGTAGTGTTTATTACTCTTGGTAATTGATGCTGGTTGGATTACTT
>NC_058524.1:348087322-348094822 GCF_904849725.1 Hordeum vulgare subsp. vulgare | reverse complement strand
TCATCGTTGTCGTCGTTGTCGTTCTTGTCTTCATTGTCATCGTTAATGCCGTCGCCGTCATTGTTGTTGTCGTTGTGGTGGTGGTGGTGTTGGTGGTGGTTGTTCTTATTGTTGTTTTTGTTGTTGTTGTTGTTGTCGTTGTCGTTGTTGTCCTCCTTGTCGTCATCATTGTCATCATCGCCGTCGTCGTTGACGCCGTTGTCATCGTTGCTGTTTTTGCCGGTTTTGTTGTAGTAGTAGTTGTTGTTGTTGTCATTGTTCTCGTCGTAGTCGTCGTTGTCGTTGTTCTCGTCGTCGTCGTTGTTGTTGTTGTTGTCGTTGTTGTCACTGTTGTCATTGTTGTCGATGTTGTCATTGTTTTTTTTGTTATAAATTTCATCCATAGGCTATTATAGCTGTTGCGCCACCTTATTTTTGGGCCACGCACATGTAATTTCGAAATACCATAATATAGGTTATTTTTAGAGTCCGTATGTGTGGGGAAACCGAGTTTACGGTTGTTTTCGGACCCCTCCTCCAAGGGTCACAAAATTGCCTCTCTATTCCCTCATATATACAGCCCTTAGGGCACCGTTTAGACTTGGGTTTTGTTTAGATTACAAGTTCGCCATAGCTGCAACTTCGCGTTCTTCGTTTGTGTTCTACGACCAGACAAAGGCGTCACAGAACCCCACCTTCATCAATAAAGCTTTCGTCTTATATTCACAATATCTTGATTGCATCTTGGTTTCTTGCTTGTTCTCCATTTGCATGCAGGAAACAGACCTTCGTGGTCAGGTTGATCGTGCTCCGGCGTGGTCAATAACCTCTCGGAGTTGGTTTAGCGATTGCTAAGGCGCGACGTCCTCACACGTTCGTAGTCGGATCGTCAAAGTCTACTCCACCAAAACGATACCCACTATCTCATCGAAAGACAGCGACAACTTCGCCACTATCGCATCCCTCATGTGCCAGCACAAGGCCCATGTGTCGCTTCACCTGGGTACGTGTCGCAACCATCTTACGACGGGTCAGGGGTCAGACAAGGCATTTACTGCCCCTGACACCACAGAAGAAGTAGACCGGTGAACACTGTTCATTGTGCATCCCATGAGCACGCTGTTGGTGACCCCTTTGCCTATAAAAGGAGGCCCAAAGCTCATTCTTAGGTGTTGAACATTTTGGGGATTAGAGAATACCTAAACACCTACTAAGTTACTGTAGAAAAACCACCTTACAGTAAGCACACAATACAAACTATGCAGGAGTAGGGTTTTACTCGTCAAGCGGCCCGAACCTGGATAAAAAGGACCTTGCCAGTGGTGATCGCTAGTTCCACTCTCGATGCAATACCTCTCTCTCCCCGCCAAACGATCAAGAGACTCCTCGAGTTTCCCAGAGGTAGGGGAGCGATGGTTGAGAGCTTCTTCGCGGATTCAAGCAAGCCCCGCGTCAGATCTTTGGAGATTGAGCGCACCACTTCGGTCCCTCAAAGCAGGGTGCAGCGGTGGTCGCTCTACTTCGCCACGGCCTCTTGACGCCTACGCGAGAGCCCTGCTGCGCGAATGCAGGCTGGGGGGATGGACACCTCGAGTTCGAACGCATCACGCTAACGCACCGCTCTGGGACAGTGCGCTGCTGTCGAGGCATGCCTAGGGGCTTTGGCGAGGCCTTCGGAGCATACTCCGACCGACGCACCTCCACGTAGAGGTGCATAGCCGTCGAGAATGTGCCTACAGGCCTCGGAACCCAGGCACGCACTCCAGCCGAACGCTTTCCCCCGGAAGCATCACGTCTTCGCCAAAGGTGCGCTCGGGGGCTCCGTCAGCATGGCGAGGCAAAACAGGAAAAGGAGTTATGCTCCGGCAGCTCCCCTCCTATACGACAGTCGAGAACTGTCGGTAAATACGTTGCCGGGGGAGAAGTTGTCGGAAGAGTATAGTCTCTTGCTTGCCGGGGATGGGAGGGCCCGGCAAAGGACCCAAGAGCCGCGAGGAGAAGTACCGCGTCATGACAGATAAGTGATAAATATTTCAAATGAGATTTCAGAGTAGATAGGTTGTTCCCTTTCTGGAAGATCCCAAACCTTGTTTGATAAAGCTACACGTAGATGGAACCTTGTCAGGATCAGTGCGCCTTAGTTCTGTTTCGAACTAGTTCCACGACCTGACGGCCAAAGAGTGCCTTCTCGCTATTTCAAACCTGTTCAACAGTCTAAGTGGCTACAAAGCACCTTATTTCGCCTCGAGCCGCACTCGACGATCTAATGGCTGCACTGAGTGCGGCAAGGAGCCTTGCTGGTAACGACCCCTCAAGCGAACTGCTAAGGATTCATTCCCAAAAGCACTAGCGACCGGACCAGTCGTGCGGGCAAGCTTCTGGAAAATGCAAAAGTTGTATCATTCAAGGAGAAGGATCAGACGCAAGGGACACATCATTTCATTCATTTGCTTGAAACAAACTCAGACATATTACATGAATGATTTTTGCTGCTCTAACCTATTACATTGTATTTCGGCGAGTGACATGCTCGACGGACAAAAGTTCAAGAAGACAAAAAGCGGGACGACCCCTGGCGCAACCCAGGCTGGTTTCTCCTCGACCAGCACTAAGCGGAGGAGAGCAGGGGTGGAAGACAGAGCGACCCGAGGGGATGAAGTAGCCATACCCCGTGATCGCACCTCCTCAAAGACGAGGCTTCGATGCGGGCTCCTGCAGAGTAACCCCACCGAGCAGGGGAGAGGCGTGAGCGGGCCTCAGCCACAGGGCCGGCAGTCAGTCGGAGCTCGGGTAGTCGTACTCCGACCTGGCCCCCCGAGATTCTGACGTGCCAAGAGAGCCACTGCTGTCGCTGTCCTCCTCGTTGCTATCGCTCGAGGAGGGACATTCGGCGGCGCTCGAGCTTTCTTCGCAGCAGCCGAGACGCACACCTGAGCACCCATAAAACTTGACGGATAGCATATTATCCTCCGCTAGCTTGAAGCGGAGGATATGCCCATCCTCGAGGATTCAGGCACGGGCGAAGGCTTTCCATCCCCGCCCGAGCAACATGGAGCGGCGCTTCGGGTACTCCGTGTGCACTTGCATAGCATCGTGGGAGCACCCGTATGCCTGCAACCACAAGACAGGGGGCTTGGCGTCCTCCATCGCCCTAGCAAAAGGGCGAGGGAGATGCAAATGGCCCCGCAGGACGCCGTGCAGCTCCACGACGAACTCTAGCGTTGTCCCGTCCGAGTGCCCGCCAAGCACGGGAGAAGACGGAGGTGCTGGAGTAGCACTCCGCTTCCCCCGACCACGGCCTCCGCGGTGACCGCGGCTCCTCGCCCCTCCGCCACCACTAACGCTCGTGCCGCCCTCCGCACCTGCACCCCCTTAAGTTGTGGCATGATCCGAGTGGGATCCACTTTCCGCCCGGGTGGCCGAAGGTGGCCTCCCACGTCCCCTGGCCATCGTTAGGGGCGAGCGCCACCTCGAGCTAGAAAAGATTCTACACATGCAACCTAGGGGTGGTGGATGTTCCAGGAGCCGATGGATGTGCAAAACCCACCCGCAAACTCCCTAATTTATAGGGCGAGACTCGGTGGCGAGCTCCCCTCACTCCAGAAACCGCCGACTCTTTTCACAATCACCCATGATCACGGGCAAACAGAGAACAACCCTGCTGCACCAATGCATGCGGGGGCGGGCCCTGCCCGGACTACGACCATTATGGCCACGAACGCCACTTGCCTGACCTTTACTGCGCATGCTTCACGCGTGGCAGTAACGCGTCGGGAGGTGGGGAGGCTACTATGCGCGCACTTCTCCACATTGCGTGTTTGATGCTCGACGTGGGGAAGGGCCGCCCGCAACGGCTCCAAAGCTACAGACTTCCCTGCTGAGGAAGTCCATGCACTACTTTGGGCTTAGCCCAGTAACGCCCCGCGCGCGTGCGTGGTTTAGGCCCGGGGTCTCTTGTCGGTGCACTAGAGACTGGGTCCCTTGTGCCACAGACTTGTGCACGGGCATCGGCGACGCCGCTGATGGAAGTGTATCGGGAAGAGCAGCAGAAAGGTAGTCCAAGACCCGCCGAGGCCACGCCCTTCCCTCACTGCGAGGGGCGTGGAGTACAAGGGCTCCAGACGCAAGGCCCCGACGAGCCATCCTTGCTGGGAAGGTTCCCAAGGCCCGGGCAAGTCCGCTTCGCTGGGAAGACTACCCGAAGAATAGCAAGACCCTGGCAAGTTTCCCTTGCTGGAAAGGCTCGCACAGACTGGCGAGCCCCCCCCCCCCCAGCAAGCCCTCCTTGCCGGGAAAGTGTTCAAGGCCCCCGGAAAGCCCTCCTTGTCGGGGAGGTGACCAAGTCACCCGATGGAGGCTCTACGCCAGCAAGCCAGTGTTCGCTCGCCAAGTGTCCCCACCAGTTTATACCACAATCCGACCACTCCAGCATATCCCTCGTTTGCCATCAAAAGGTACAGGTGTCGATTCACTTGGGTACGTGTCGCAACCATCTTGCGGAAGGTCAGGGGTTAGACAAGGCATTTACTGCCCCTAACACCACCGACGAAGTAGAGCGGTGAACACTGTTCACTGTGCATCCCGTGAGCACACAGTTGGTGACCCCTTTGCCTATAAAAGGAGGCTCAAAGCTCATTCTTAGGGGTTAAACTTTTTGGGGATCAGAGACTCCCTAATCACCTACTAAGTTACTGTAGCAAAACCACCCTACAGTAAGCACACAATAAAAACTAAGCAGGAGTAGGATTTTACGCGTCAAGCGGCCCGAACTTGGGTGAAAAGGACCTTGCCGGTGTTGATCGCTAGTTCCGCTCTGGATGCGATACCTCTCTCTCCCCGCCAAACGATCAATTGACTCCTCGAATTTCCCATAGGTGTTGGTTTTCCCCGACAGGCGGGAAGGGATCCCACAGCGGCAAATTCTAAAGGGGGACACGGGAACATGCGCCCGTGACCAAAGGTGGTCTTCGCGTGCAAAGTACTTGCCCGCGCTGCAAGGAAGGGCCCGAGGATGATGTTTTCCCTACTAGCGGGCGGCGCGACTTCATTGCACCAGAAGGGAAACCTTTGGAAGATACCTTTGGAACCCTCGTACGCTCCCACCTCCTTTGCAGTAAAGGGAAAACTGCCTCGTCCAGCCATCTGTTTCTCGCCTCTCCTTTCCTAGCGTCACCCTTGACTCCTGAGGCCCGACCTTGCCTCGAAATGTGTGCCGCTTCGGAGGGGTGCTGAGGAGGTCCCCGACGGGTCCTGATGCTGCTCCTCCTCGCGAGGCTTGGCCTCTCGCGAGGGCCTTCCCGGGTGACGTCGCACCACTTGATCTTGGGTTGGTGAAGCGGGCCGTCCGTGGGCCGCAGGCACGCAGGTCTAGGTACCCCCATTCCCAGAATGCCGACAGTATACCCTGGGCCTAAGGCCCGCCTGGGTTGGCTTCTTGGCAGAGCCTTGAGGGTGTCCCGAAGAGTCGCGGGCCCTAAACACCTGCGGCCCGGGCCTTTAAAACGGCGAGCCCATCCTCTCCAAGTAGCAAATCCTAACCTGCGTGTGCTGACCGTCTCCGCTCCCTATTCATTTCACCGCCGGCTCTTTGTTCTGTCGATCCAGCCGCTCGTTCTTCCTCTGACCCACGCGCGTCATGTCGTTGTTGCCTTGTTCTCCCAGTCAGGCCTCAGAAAGGTGGGAAATGTGGAGGCTCGTGGTGCCCGACAGTCCCGGCGGCACCCTGGTCCGCGCTGGAACGGTCAACGATGGTGAACCTCGAGGGGTTGAAGAAGGTTCAGTTGGTAGTTGCTGCCAACTCAATGAGTGTGGGGCCACCCAGATCTGGCCGGGCTCATGGCCTCGGAGGGAGAGGGCATCCCCCGCGGTTCCTCTCCATTTCCACGCCCTCATTTCTGGTGTACTGCCGCCATTCTCGGGCTTCATCAATGCACTACTTTCGCATTACCAGATCCATGTGCTCCACCTTGACCCCCGTTCTTTGGTCCTCCTCTCTGCCTTCGTGTTCTTGTGCGAGGCTTTTGTTGGCGTTACTCCTTCTGTGGCATTGCTCCGCCATTTCTTCTCCCTTGAGTTGATCTCCGAGGTGAAGTGCTCCGGGTGCGCGTCCTTGAGAACTGTCGATGCAACAGCCCCAGGGTCCTACACTCTGAGCTCCTCCCCGAAGCGGAAGGGTTCCGGCTGCAGTGGGTGCATGTTACGGCTGCCGAGGCCGGAGCTCTGTTCCAACCTCCGCCAACACTCGGGACACCGAACCGGGGGTGGGATCGCGAAGAGCTTAGTGACCCCCGGCTTGCTCCGGTGTTGATCCGACTGGAAAAGCTGAGGCGTGCGGGGGGTGACGATGGCGATGGTGGTGCGTGAGTTTATCTGTCGACGGATTGCTCCCCTCCAGCGCCATTCCCGCCCCCATGTGGGCCAACACAGGGCCCAGTGACTCGATGAGGATCTAAGTCATCCCCTTTTCCCCTCATGTCTTGCATGAGGTGCTTTGCCGACTGACCGGCGGCAATCCTGACGAGCTTCCCCCGAACGGCCTGCCGCTGTACAGCTTCAAGCCCCTGGGAGCTCTTGCCGTGGAGATGCCGCTCATTGATGAACGGGGGCTCCTTCCTAAGGGGGAAGGCGTTCCCCGGAAGCCGCGCCCCCCTGGGATCGGCCCCCCGAACACCCTGGTTGTGCGGTTACCCCCATGACCAAGGTGGGTGGTGCACCGCCGCCTGTCCTCCCGGCTTTAGCTTCACGTCAAGCCGGGGTTGGTGGTGGTGATCGGTCAACGGTGGAAAGCGTTGCCCCATTCCAAGCCTCGCTCGAGGGCTGTCGAGTCCCCCCGCTGGGTCGCCCCTGCCCGCTGGAAGAGGAGGTTGCCCGAGGGTGGCCGCCCCCCGGCGCGAGGGCCTCTTGCAAGGAAGAAGTGGATGGCCATTGACGAGTAAGCACCTTTGTTCTCCCTCGTCCTTCCTTTATGCGGTTATCTTCTAAACCCTTGTTGTTCAGGTTTCCCTTCGTTGTCGGGGAGGCGGATGAGTGATGCCAGCTCCGGAGGTTGCCGGGCATCCCGAGGCCTCTTCTGTCGCACTCCACGGGGCTTGGTCTCCTGATCCTCATGCACGTGACCCCCCATGGACTTCTTGGGTGGCGGCCTCCAGTACTACAGCGGGATGCCTATCCCCTCGCCTGTGGCCCCTCCCGGGGCCATGCCGCACCTTCCCCTTTGACCCCTCCAGCATGGAGATGAGGGGAACCGTGGGGCGCTCAATGCCGACGAAACGGCGACACGGGAGTCCCCAACCCCCCGGGCATGGACTCCGGCCGGTTGATTCCTTGCGTGCTTGTCCTGCTCGTTGTATGGGAGGCGAGGACCCCTGCTGGCTTCTGGAGCATGTCTCGGGTTCGCTTGCCGCACCATGGGGCTTGCCCCGCAACATCTTGGGCGGGACTTGCGAGTCATGAAGCCCGCCGGGAAGGTGAACGCCAATACCTTGTCTCGGGGTGGCACGAGCTTGAGGTCGTCGTGAACCT
>NC_058524.1:348072322-348079822 GCF_904849725.1 Hordeum vulgare subsp. vulgare | reverse complement strand
GTAATTTAGCTCACTGTTTCTTGTGAAACAATTTCTGTTTCACCTCTTTTAGGATTATGACTAATTCTTTTTCTATAATTGCTTTTAAATTATTTTATTTTATATTTCAGAAATATTATGTGTTGTTTCTGTTAGTTAAATAGTAGGTTTGCAACAAGTTTTGATTTTTATTTTATTTGTTATCATGAAATCAATTCTAGTTCCTTAGTAACTTGCAATTGGTTTCACCACTGTTTCAAAACCCGTTTGGAAAATACTTTGAAAAAGTTTTGTGAAAAGTACTTTATTTTATCTTAGTTAAATTTATATCGTAGTCCCTTGTTATTATTTTCTGTTAGACAAAAAAACTATTTAGTGTTTGACGTAGTAGAAGACTCCCTAGTCTTATTTGAAGTTTCTTTCGGATTCCTATTCGCTCTCTCTTTTGTTTTGATTGCTAGAATGATTGCTAGTATGAGTGCTTATGTGAATGATATGTTTGTTATATAGATTTCATCGGAGAGTGACGAGTAGTCTATCAAGTTATTTCTCGAGAAATTCTTCTTCGTCAACTTCACCAGGCAAGTCATTTGATCATGTATCACCTATGTTTTATGCATCGTAGTTCTACCATCCTATGCCCAATTGCGTGCTGAGTAGGTACCTGAAAATTATGGTTACATATGGTAGTATCATGTGGTAGGCACACAACAACCCCGATACTTGGCCCCGGGACGACAAATTTCATATTGCTATGCTTGAGTAGACGGGATTTCGGTTGAGTGCATAACGCGAGTGATGCGAGGTTGATTAAATAATCAAGACCGGTTAAGACAAGATTTTCAAGACCTCGGACGCAATGCAACTCTGGGTGAAGGACGGTTGATCGGCTCCCTGGAGAACCCAGTGGATGACCCGGGATGCTGGAGAGGCCATGACATCCTGCGGAAAGCTTCACCCAGGCTCAAAGAGACGGACGGATATTTTCAAGACCTAAGGCTTACCTGCACAGCCACAAGTTATTATGGGCTCTGGCTTGGTTGAACAACGCGGCGACTCTGGACAGGCGGTGCTAGCAGATGTGGAAGAACGGTAGGTATGGATGGGCACCGACAGGGATTCAGAGGGACCCGTTGAAAGACCATGTTTTGATCATCCGGTCTTCAAACACCCTGAAGTGCGAGGACATACACGGAGGCGATCAAATCTTGTGGGGAACGTGTGCAAAACTCTGCAGAGTACTCAAACCTAATCGATTAGCCGTGTCCACGGTCATGGACAACTTGAGCCAAAGGAACTGAAGTTATCTGGATTTCTCAACACCATTAAATATATTTGATGAGGGTAATTATTGACAACTCGGGTACGAGAATTGGTTGGCGGAACCATCTCGTTAACAACAAACAACGTAGTAACATTTTGCTTTTAAGCCTCTCTTGATGTAGGAGAAAACTTGCTTTTTGCTAAAAACTTATAGCCCCACCTGCCATATATGCATATAGTATAGATGATTACTTTTCACGCCTCTCTTATGTGACTTGCCGGCATATTCAATATACTGACCTACACGGCTGCAACGTCTTATGTTGCAGATATTTTTCTTCGACGAGCAAGAGTACGATTCAGGGTTACGGTCTACACTCAACTTGCCGTTGGTGTTTATTGGGACTCCACTCCCTTGACTGCTTCCGCTGAAATATTTAAGGTATATATCAGTTTTACGCTATTTACATGTGATTGCACTTTGATATATACATTGATGTACTGTGTGTGCCAGCATACTGAACCAGGGATGGCACAGATACACAGAGGCTTGACTCGTTTTGAGTCGGGTCGCTACAGAAATGGTATCAGAGCACATGTTGACTGTAGGACGTGACCCTAGAAACTGGAATTTCTTAGGATAGGATCTCTCAAAAAAATGTTATTTTCGAGAACACCTTTCACTTCTCATCTTTTCTGATTTCATCAAATGTTCTCTCTCACCTCAAAGAGTTAGACAATGCCCTTTCCCCTTTGACCTCATGAAGAATCAACGGAGTTCTACTTCAAAGTAAAGAGGATTTCACCACGCGTTTGAAGAATTGAAGCTACACCAACAGAAGACTCTCAAGACCCGAAGAGCTTAGAGACCCTGAAGTGTTCGAATAATTATATGACCATTAGAAGTCCAAACCCCTGTTATATACCCACGATAGTTACGATGATTTGTGAGCCGTCATTGGTGTGTGTTTTCCGATGGCCACAAATAAAACCTATTCTCAAAAATATTGTTTGTATTGTGTGTATCTCCCTCCCTCTCTTACCGTCTCATCCCCTAAACCTCAACCCAATATATGGAGTATGAAGCTGGACTTGTAGTCTCTGGACCAATGACCCAGCTGGAGGCTGAAGCATGGATTCAGAACATGGAGAACCACTTCTGGAGCAACTTGATCTCAATGAAGTATGAAGTGGAACACGCTCTTCAGTACTTTACACAAAGTGCTGCAATCTGGTGGAAAATGCATCATGCCATACAAGGATTTAGTGGAGCAGAAACCTGGGACGAATTCAAGAAGACCTTGTTAAGATCCCGTCTTATTCAGAAGTGCTATGATAATCCGAAGGAGAAGACTTGTGCATGCAAGATCTGTGGAGAAATAGGACACACTCAGGAAGAACACAAGCATGGATGCACTCATTGTGAAGAAAATCACCCAGCTGAGGAGTGCCCAAGTAGTCAGGTGACTTGTTTCCTTTGTGAAGGAACCACCCACTACCCAGCTCAATGTCACATTTACCCCAAGGTGCAACAAGTTGTCAAGCAGCAGAAAGATGCAGTGAAGGAAACCCTCAAGAAGAAGATTCTAGAAGAACTGGTGATGAACGAATATATTGAAGACCCTGATTGACAAGGTCTGACCAGATTTTTCTCCAATGCATGCTACTCATGTGGAGAAGAAGGACATTCTTCACAAGATTGCACGAAGAGAAGCCAAGAGTATCTGGGAAACATCCCGACGGAAGAAGTGGAGTTCGATCCACTTGAAATAGAAGAACTGGCCAAAATGAAGGAGTCCAGAAAGAAGAAAAAGTATCCTCAGAAGAGCCAAATCTCTGCAGATATAGACCTGAGTCATGTCAGATGTTACAAGTGTATGGAATTTGGCCACCACAAATACATGTGCTCAGGAAGGAAGCCGGGAACCCAAGGAGCAAAGGCAAACACTAAGACGCCTCGATACTTGTCAGAACTCATTTGCTTTTGTTGCAAGGAAGCAGGACATTTTGCCAGCGATTGTCCACAAAGGAAGAAAGCTAGAATGGAGTAGTTAAGCTTTGACCATGGCAATTAGTGTAATCTGAAGAACTCTTATTTTTCATGAGATCATGGAGTGAAATTTTTGTAACAGAAATCCCTGAGATTGTAATAACATCATGAATAAATGGAATTTATTGTCTCATGATTGCCTATGTTGAAAATGTATGCGTTGTTTCTCTACGAGCAAAGATCTCTGACCATTATGAGGATATAAGAAAATATGGTCTATGCAGGCATGAGTATAATTCATTTAAGTGTGGTAGTAATCGGTAAACCCACAGGATCCATTGAGTAGTAGTGTACCATGATTTCCAAGGAGACATATACATTCCTCTGAGTACCTATTTACTGACACCTACAGATGACAACTCTCTACGAGTCATTCCTCAAGGGCCCAGAAACGATCATGACCCTGACCAGTGATCATGATTACCCAAAAAGCCTGAAGGACATGATGAAGCACATTCATCTTGAAGGGGGTGCAGTCTACAAAGGCTACCCATTCATGGAAAGTGGAGTGGAACTTTGGTATGTGGAAGTACACCTCCACCATGTGAAAGGAGTTTGTCCCAATACTATGGGGCAATACTTTTTCATTTCACATGTACCACAAGCAACCTTCTTTGATGCTGTTCGTGAAGCTGCCATGGAAGCCATACCTCAGATTGGAGAAATACTTGAAGCAAGACTCCGTCATACCCAGGAATACCTGAGTGAGGTACGTGCGGAGATGATGGAGATGAAGCTCATGACCACCATGATGAAGCAAAAGATGGAAGATTTCAGGAAGCACCTCGGAAAGTTCAAGTGGAACTAAAGTACCTCCAAGAGAGGCAGTTGAATAAAGTTGGTAGAAATGCTCGACCATACCGAACAATGTGGATGGCAGCATTTGTAATAAATTACTTTTGAGTTGGACTTTTGAAGAAAGCAAGGATGTAATAAAGGATTGATTATGAAATGAATATGATTTATGGAAGAAGCTATGATGGATCAGCACACGTTTTCTTAGGAACATACGAAAGCCACAGAGTTGCGAAGATACGATAGATGTTTTGTTCAGCTTGCAGAACCAATGGATTATCCGAACTTCGTTCGTAGACAAGAGAAATTTTGCAACGCTTGTGAGGATGCTCAAGTGTTAGAATGTGAGATTCGCTAAACCTTATACAGAGAAATGATTTGGGTGCGGAATGGATTGATCACCATGACGACTTACTCTTATCATTTATCTTGCCATTCGGAATGGTAAATCTGAGAGACTTACCCATAGAGAGAGACGACGTTCTTTGAAGCTTTTGGTTAAGCCTTAGAATGGTATGATGAACGCCCCATGTACATGGCACTTGTTGTCACGCGTAGGAAATTTTACGGTGAGAATGAAACCAAGACCTCTCTCTCTGCAGGATAACCACAAATGGTAGACCACCATGAGAACCATCGATATGTTATTTAGAACTGACCACGAGACTGTCAGTTAAGAAGACCCAGTAATGGAAGAAGCTTATATCAACGGAAGAGCCCTCGTTTTTTATGGAGACGTTATGAATATAACGGAAGATATGAAGACTGTGAGGAGTCAGATGCCAAAAACCCCAGAGGATTGTTAAAATCTTAAGGGACCAGTACCCCTCATTTTAAGTGTGGTAGCATCCCACTTTGCAAGAGATTGGATTGCTAGAAGACCCCCAAACCCTAACCTTTCTTTCTAGCCTCTTCGAATCTTGAGGACGAGATTCATTTTAAGTGTGGTAGGTTTGTAACATCCCAAATTTTGGAATGTTAAAATAATTATTAGTTTGTTTGTTGGCTTGCTTGAGTGATTGAAACCTGAGTGAAAATTTGAAACTTTTCAAAACTTTTGAATGAGAGGGAATAAAATGACTTTCCCCTTCTCCGGTGAATTCAAACTCAATCATTTAAAAGCAAAGAGAGAAGATGACATGACTTCTTCAACTATAAAGGATTTGAACGGAGATATTTGCAATTGAATTCTCTTGCATTTCTATTTGTTTTCTTCGTGCAAGAAATGCCGGGGAATAAAATCCTGTCAAACAGAAAAAGAGAGGAGGAACATGACCCTCCAACACACGGGCATTTTGAAAGTTATTTGAACCCTAAAACTTAGAGGGTCATTTGAAAATTATTTGCAAAAGAAAATAAATCTTTTAGGCAATTTTGTGAAAATAATTTTTTCTGAAGTTTTTATTTATGCCATGGAAAAAATGCCCATCATTTAGATTTTATTTTTCTGATAATTTTAGTATATAGAAACTCTATTTTCGGAATTTATTTGATTTCCTAAATTCTCCTTTTACCTTCCTGTTTTATTTAAAAGGAAATTTTTTCCATATTAGGAAAATCGCCGGAGGCCCAATAGGCAGGTTTGGTCCCGATTCCCTTTCTTCTTCCCCTCATCATCTCCTTCCTTCTCTGTCCACGAACCTTCCATCAATGGAGGAAGGAATCCTCTCCTTCCCGATCTGCCTTTTCCTTCCTCCGGACGCCATCCGAGGCCGCCTATAAAACCCTCAGCATCTCCTCTCTCCATTTTTCCCAAGAGAACCCCCTCTCCTCGCCTCTAGCTCGCGCGCCACCTCGCCGGAGTCGGCCACCACAGAACTCACTGGCCACCTCCACATCGCCCCTGCACTCCCTCCCCTCCCTGTCGAGCCCACCCCACCCCGCCGCCACCTCCCCACCACCGCTCCACCCCACCCCCTCGCCCTTCCCCACCATCACCGGAGCTGCTGCTCCTCCCCATCCCCACGAAACCTCCTGCCAGGAGCACGAGCAGCCCTGCTCCTCCCGTCGCCCCCCCCCCTCCTGCACCCCTCTCCATCTCCCCCTCGCCTCCCCCCTGGAGCCTCGCCGCCCCACCCCTCCTCCACCGGCAACGCACCACCCGGCCGGCGACCCCACCTCGCCGGAGCACCTCCCACCTCGCCGCCCCATCTCCTGCCAGTCACGGTAAGGCTCCCTCTCCTCCTTCCTTTCTTTTTTTTTCTTTTACTTGTTTTTTTGTATTACCGTTAGATCTAGATCCCACGGTGTAGATTAGAAGGTACTTACCCCTTCGGTTTTCTAAAAAAGAACCGGTCAACCTGTAAGTTAACCGAAATATTTTTCTTATTCAGCGGCCATCCGCTGTTTAGCCTATACAACGCACACCCATCAGCCAATCAGAAGCCGCCACATGAATTCCCTGTTTGTTTTATTTTTTTTCAGATTTAGTTCAAAAACAGAATAGTTTCAATCTTGTTCTGCTCATAACTTTTGATCCACAACTCCAATGGAGTTGATTCTTTTTCCAGTAGCTCACAATGTTTCTGTAGTTTTTAAAAACATATAATTTGTCTATGTTTGAAATTTTCAATTTTGAATTAGATCAGATTTAGTTTAAACCTTGTTTTGCCTATTCCAGGAGTTTAAAAATAGCTTTTAATTTGATTCCTTTTGCTACTGATCACTAGTGATCTTATTTATCAGTGGTAGAAATTCAGATTTGTTTGAGTATTTTAGCTCACTGTTTGTTGTGAAACAATTTCTGTTTCACCTCTTTTAGGATTATGACTAATTCTTTTTCTATAATTGCTTTTAAATTATTTTCTTTTATATTTCAGAAATATTATGTTTTGTTTCTGTTAGTTAAATAGTAGGTTTGCAACAAGTTTTGATTTTTATTTTATTTGTTATCATGAAATCAATTCTAGTTCCTTAGTAACTTGCAATTGGTTTCACCACTGTTTCAAAACCCGTTTGGAAAATACTTTGAAAAAGTTTTGTGAAAAGTACTTTATTTTATCTTAGTTAAATTTATATCTTAGTCCCTTGTTATTATTTTCTGTTAGACAAAAAAACTATTTAGTGTATGACGTAGTAGAAGACTCCCTAGTCTTATTTGAAGTTTCTTTCGGATTCCTATTCGCTCTCTCTTTTGTTTTGATTGCTAGAATGATTGCTAGTATGAGTGCTTATGTGAATGATATGTTTGTTATATAGATTTCATCGGAGAGTGACGAGTAGTCTATCAAGTTATTTCTCGAGAAATTCTTCTTCGTCAACATCACCAGGCAAGTCATTTGATCATGTATCACCTATGTTTTATGCATCGTAGTTCTACCATCCTATGCCCAATTGCATGCTGAGTAGGTACTTGAAAATTATGGTTACATATGGTAGTATCATGTGGTAGGCACACAACAACCCCGATACTT
>NC_058524.1:348047322-348062322 GCF_904849725.1 Hordeum vulgare subsp. vulgare | reverse complement strand
ATTCCGCACCCACCACGTGGGCGAGTCTTCCGGCCGATGGGCATGTGGGCTCCCCCTCGCTCGAGGAATCGCTCAGGGCGGGCCACGCCATGCAGCTACAATCCCGGGAACCACGAGTGGGGCGCACGCCCATGGGCCCCGCATCCCCGGGCCCCGCATCAACCCGTAACACCTCAGCGCTGCCCCCGCGATGCCACGACGCCACCTCTGCATCGACCCTGCATCGTCCTTCAATTCTTCCGGAACCTACTTCATCCCATGACACTCTCACGTAATAACGAGTTGAGGCTGTATATGCCTAGGGCCCCCCAAGGACGCGGAAGTGGTCCACACCATGCCTAGTGGAGAAGACGGAGGAATCAACACAGTCCCCCAATGACTTCCGAAATCAGGCGCCTAATGCCTCGGGGGTAGGGACACTCGAGAGGCCAAGGCATCCTCGTGACCTCCCATATACACCCCCACCGTGACACTCTCATGTAATAACGAACCGAGGCTGTATACGCCCAGGCCCCCCCGAGGATGCGAAAGGGGTCCACCCCACGCCTAGTGGAAGCTCTAAGCTCAGCGCTCCAGGGAGAATAACTAGGATGCCGGATGCGGCTTTTTCTCGTTTCTTCATTTCGTTTGAAGTTGAGGCCCACTAGGGCCTTCCCCTTTATGTTGTATCCTAAGATGTCGAGGGCTTGAAAGTTTCTCTACTTGATGTTTTGAAAAGAAAAGAAGGGCGGAGATTTCGTTTCTATGTTCTCTCGCTTTGCCGAACTTGTGTTCTCTTTCCCCCTTTTGCTCTGATTGGTGTTTCGCGGGAACCTCGGGAGGTCTCCGGTTCTCCCGAGGCAATCGCAAAAAGAGGCAAAATACGGAATCGCTTGAGCACCAGAAAGGGGGCTCCTGGGCTCCGCCTGAGGAGTCTAACCGGTCATAATGCCACTCGCCACTGTTGGGACGTCCGGGAGATCCAGTCGCCGCCAGGAGTCGCGGGGCCATGCCCTATGAAGCGCCAGCTCCGCGGCGTTAGGGAAATGTGCGGGATTGTGGTGTGACGACGTAGAGCGGCTTGAGTGTCAAAGGGGCCTCTTGAGCAACATTCCTCAGGCACCTCACTGGTCACAATGCCACTCGGCCCCCAGGGCGCCGGTGCTTTGCCTTGTGAGGAGAAACCTTGGTAACGGGTTGCACCACACGGCGACAGGAAAATGCGTGGGACTGGGACTTGCAGACACAAAGTGCGAAAGGGTCTTCAAACCGCACCAAAAGCAGGAAGGATACACCAAGAACGAGCTCACGCTCGCAGGACAAATCATCAGCATGGCAACATCACAGGTTGGCAACAGTCGGGACCAGTATGGAAGCATCGCACATTCCTCGTCATGAGGGAAAACGTTAAAAGGTACCCACGACACATGACCTAGCTTTTGTTAAACTTGACACATGGACCTATCAGGAGGACGAGGCTGTGAATCATAAGGACACGTCGTCATCGGAGCCCACGCAAGCCTTGTCGCCAGGTCTTCCACATGAACCTCGACCCATTTGACCAGGGCTCGAATCGTCTCTGGCACCGGATCCAGCACCGAAGCAAAGTCAAAGCCGGGGTCGAGGCAAAGGAGGTGGTTGAAGACGTCCGAGGCGGCCTGACCCAAATGGTCGTGGATCTTCTCCTCTGCAAGCGCAAGGGCCTTCTCGGCGCCCGCCTCGAGAAGCTCCACTACGCGGTAGAAAAAGCCCAAGTACCTGGAGTCATCGAGATTAGGGGACCGGAGATGCCTTTTCCACAGATGTCGCTCAGAGCTCGGGTATCCCTCCGC
This sequence comes from Hordeum vulgare subsp. vulgare, assembly GCF_904849725.1. Lineage (NCBI taxonomy): Eukaryota > Viridiplantae > Streptophyta > Magnoliopsida > Poales > Poaceae > Hordeum > Hordeum vulgare. The sequence goes on along the minus strand of NC_058524.1, from coordinate 348,060,511 downwards.
ACGAGGTACCGGAACATCCTGGAGCGCTCAGGTTGAAGGCCGCGAGCATGGACTGCCTCTTCGGAAGCATCTCCAACCAGGGATGCCGCGCCTTTCATTTCTTTGGAGATATTAGACAGTTTACCCTTGGCAGTGGCCTGCGCGTCGAGCGCGGCCTATCGGCTCTCCACTTCCTGATCCAGCCTTCTCCGAAGGGCAATGACCTAATCTTGGAGGCAGCCACGACGCTTGAGGAAGCGGAACTCTTGGAGCCTAAATGTCGCACGGTAATCGAGAAGAAGGGAACGTCGAGCCTCCACCACCCCCTTGTCTATCTCATCCCGAAGCTTTGTTTCACAAGGGGCAAGGGATTCCTCGACAAGAGACAACTGGTGCTCCCTCGTCTCCAGGTTCTCCTTCTCCAAGCACTGCTCCACCTCTACAACCACAAGCAAGTCGGCGGATGCTCGAGGACCAGCATGGAAGGACTCGGCCGACGGGCCCCCCAGGGAGGCCCTCGGCGGAGCTTGGTCTTCAAGACGGGCGATGAGGGCGCGAAGCTCCGTGTGGCGGTCTTCGAAGGCCCTGCACTGACAATCAGCCTCATGAGCCTCAACGAGAGCGTGCTCGCGGGCTTCTACCGCTACAGCGACAGATGCCTCCGTCTTTGCGCGAGCGCCCTGCCCCAGATGTTGACCTCAAGCTGGCGCCACCCCGACGAAAGGTACTGGCGCTCACCTTCCCGGTGGACTTCATTACTAGCAAGCCCTGCCCCAGACGTTGAAACCCGTCCGCAAAGGTGCGGAGCAAGCCCCATGGTGCGGTAGTCGAACCCAAGACAGGGTCCAGAAGCCATCAGGGGTCCTCGCGCGCAAGGAATCACCCAGCCCGAGTCCATGCCCGGGGGCTGGGGGCTCCAGTGTGGCCGTTTCATCGGCATTGAGCGCCCCACGATACGCCTCATCTCCATGCTGAAGGGGTCCAAGGGGAAGGCGCAGCATGGCCCCACGAGGGGCCATAGGCGAGGGGATAGGCATCCCTCCGAAGTACCGCAGGCCACCATCGAAGAAGACCGCGGGGGGTTCACGTGCATGAGGCTCAAGAGACCGAGCCCCGTGGAGTGTGAGAGAAGAGGCCTAAGGATGCCCGGCGACCTGCGGAGCAGGCGGCGCTGATTCGCCTTGCCGGCCGCCAAAGGGAAACCTGAAGAACAAGGGTTCAGAAGATAGGCCCATAAAGGGAGGACGAGGGGGAACACAGGTGCTTACTCGTCAAAGGCCATCCACTTATTCCTCACCGGAGGCCCTCGCGCCGGGGGGCGGCCGCAACCTCCTCTTCCAGCCGGCAGGGGCGACCCAGCAGGGGGACTCGGTGGCCCTCGAGCGAGGCTCGAAAGTGGGCGAAGCACTTTCCACCGTCGACCGATCACCACCACCAATCCGGCTTGACGCGAAGCTAGAGTCGGGAGGACGGGCGGCGGCGCACCGCCCACCCTGGTCATGGGGGTAACTGCACAACCAGGGTCTTCAGGGGGGTGGGGAGAACCCCTGGGGGCGCGTCCTCTAGGGAACACCTTTCCCCCTCAGTAAGGAGCCCCCATTCATCAAAGAGCGGCATCTCCACGGAAAGAGCTCCCGGGGGCTTGAAGTTTTACAGTGGCAGGCCGTTCGGGGAAGCTCGTCAGTATTACTGTCGGTCAGCCGGCGAAGTAGCTCACGCAAGGCATGAGGGAAAAGGGGACGATTTGGGTCCTCATCGAGTCGTTGGGACCTGTGTGGGCCCACATGGGGGGACTAGCGTTGGAGGGGAGCAATCCGTCGACAGATAAACTAGCGCACCACCATCGCCATCATCACCCCCGCACGCCTAAGCTTTCCAGTCGGATCAAGACCGGGGCGAGCCGGGGGTCAGTACACTACTAGAAAAAAGGTTATTAGTGGCGCACCTATTTTGCCTATTAATGGCGCACTATAGGTGCACCACTATTATCACGCCACTACTAATAAATAGTAATGGCGCACCCCTGGTGCGCCACTGTTAATATACATAATAGTGGCGCACCACCTGGTGCACCATTAGTAGGCCCAGAAGTGCGCCACTGATGTGGGTTTACTAATGGCGCACTTTTAGATGGTGCGCCACTGCTATGAATATTAGGATTTCTTTAGCACATTATAGCACATCATCATCATCATTGTCATCATCATCATCATCATTGTAACCTGTGCACTTTTAGATGGTGCACAGGTTACAAAATACATTGTAGCACATCATGATCATCATCGTCAACTCTAACACATTGTAGCATATCATCCCATCATCTCGGAAATAGCTAATAATCATCATAGTCATTACCACCAATACTATTTAATACATTGTAGCACATCATCACATTGTAGCACATCATCACATTGTAGCACATAATAACACATTGAACCTAGGACCTACTCCTCTTCTTAGGTAGAATATCAAAAAAAAGATAGGCCCTGACTCTCCATTATGGAGAATGCATATCATCTTGTCTCCAATTCTTGGCCTACGCACAATGTTGCTTCCAAGTAGCTCTCTAGGATAGACCATGTATTTTTTTCCAATCTTTGATTGTCATGACTTCATCGGTTTTAGAAATCCGGTATGGACAGGAGTACATCAGATACCTAGGCTGACCTGGTCGTGCTGGTCGTATCATCTTAACATCAACGCGACCTCTTGGTAACATCAGATGAGGCACACAATCTTCCGGGATTTTGTGTTGAAAAATATAGTATTAGCTTTGTAGCTAGCAATGTAGTTTAGTTTTACAAGAATTTATGCAAAAGTTGCATGGATGTCGTAATAGTAGAAAATCTTACCATGCAATCGCCATGCATGTTACCGTAGTTCACCACGTGCACTGGTGGCACATATTGACCATAATGTTGGGAAGTTTGCTGATTGGTATTGTACTTCTCAAGATCAATGATAAATTGGACAAGACGATGTATCTCCTGACAAGTTAATTCCGCTTCATCATTGTAGTAATAGGTTATATCTACCATTTTTCGTACATTTTTTGAAGAATGAAAATAAGTCGTCAATGGAAATAAGTTGTCAACTATTTTTAAATAAACAATGTAAATTACTGAATAAATTTGGTTGAGAAACTCACATAATGGTAGAACTGGAGGCGTGTGCACATCAACCCCGATGTCGATATTACCTTCAATTTCATCTTCCGGACGAATATCAAAGGTGATAAGCATATTAGGCTGAAATGCATAAGCCTTGCATAGTGCTACACAAGTGTTGCATTCAAAAAAGGAGTAGGTGTCTGCATTGTACAATTTTACAGCAAAAGTATAACCATGCTCGGACCTCAAGTGAACTATCTTTACCTCCATAGTTTCTTCAGTACTGAAACCAATCTTATCCAACACATAATGTCTTGCATGGTAGGGGATACACTAGTAGAATAGTAAAAAATAAAAATTATAAGTTGAAGCAAAAGAAGTCATGCTTAATTACAAAAAAAGACTTGTCGTTGTGACTTACTGTATCCACTTCGAAGTCGTCATACAACATGATGCCGAAGCGCTTATCATCAACTAGGAAAGGCGTGTCGCAAATGCCGCGCTTGTCTTGGCAGTATTCGCACATAACGCATTCGTCGTCAGACGACAATTCCTAAAACAGAGAAAATTTGCCGGAACGAAAATGAATCAACATTCCGGCAAAACAAGCAAAGCTACCAACCATGAAGAGCACTCTTTCGGTGCAATATATTACAGGTATACCTCTCTCAGTAACATGGTTCATGGCAGGTAAAATAAGATGAATGATACCTCTCTCGGTACCATGGCACAATAGTAATATTAGCATGTAAAATGTAAAAGTAAGATGAATGATACCTATCTCGATACCATGGTTCATGGCAAGTCAAGCAATGCACAAAGTAAGATGAATGATACCTCTCTCGGTACAATGGTTCATGGTTCATGGTAAAAGTAAGATGAATGATGCTTCGGATTATATTAATTAACTCGGACCATTTTGTGTTTATTAGGGAGTGAGGTGGTGTTGATTATGGACCGTTTGGTGTTGATTATATTAATTAGGACCGTTTGGTGCCTGATATGAAATTGACCATTTGCTCAAAATATGCACTAGTACTAGCCGGGACAACAACCCACACATATACAGATAGCAACGCACACGAACAATTGAATTCATTTTGATGGCCACAACACATGACTCCGTTAGAGCCTGCTTTTTTAAATAAAAAAATTCTAAAAAGGGAAAAACCTTTGCCACATTCATTAATTAAGAGAGAGTATTGCATTTTTTGCATGGTTGGATATTACAAAAGCTTGGGCACATGTATATGTATCAAAGTTTCAAATGTCGATGTAGCTTTTGAAGAGCTCTGTCATTTACATGTGCATGTATAGGTTGAAAAGTTTCAAATGTCGCTGGATTGACTATGTTGACAACAACAACCAAATAGTAGAATCAACCCAAGCAAACCAACAAAAGCAGGAACTAGCTAGAGATGGATGAGTTTATACCCCTTGTATGAAGGTTAGTATGCATTTTAGTTTGTCTACATAACAAGCATAGGCAAATGCATCAGCATCCTGCCATTAGTAATTAACTGTATGATGAACAACATGCATGTTGTGAATGTGCAGTGATGAAATCGACATGCTTATGTTTACACAGCAACAGAAAATGACCAACGCACACCGTTCAGTTTGCAGGTGAGGATAAATAGATTTTTGCAGAACATGACTAATTCTTATGGACCAAATAACTGATTTTGAAACTACTAGTAAGTAGGACCGGTAGTTTTTTTTCACAGGGAAAGATTATTTCTTATTTAACCAAATAAATGATTTAGAAACCAATAATTAGTACTAGAACTAGAGACCTTTTTTGCAGGGCAAGGCTGATGATTATTTGTTGGAACACCATTAGTGATTGTTTTAGAAACTATATTAAATAAGTGGTGACTCCTTTAGAAACCATTAAGCAGGGCTAGTGACTTGGTTGTTTCTTAAGCAGGGCCATTAGTACTTGGGTTTCAAATGTCATTTATTCTCGTGTATTCGGAATAGAATCACCTACGAGAATCATGTGATGCGTTCTCTAGTATAATTGTAGAAACTATGTGCTCGTTCTTATCTTATAGGGTTCTATATGGGGAAGGGAAGGGCGAACCTCTGGGCAAACCTCGTGGCCGAAGGAGGGGATCGCGCCGGAGGCGGAGGGGGAGGCGGGGGCAACCCTTGCATCGCCCATCATCGGGGGTTCTTGGCGGCGGTGGGGAGAGGCAGGGAGCGGGGAAGGCGCGGAGTGAGGCGGACGGTGGTGCAGCGGTGAGGGAGGGAGCAGGGGATTCAGCCGGCGACGGCAGGTGCGATGGGGGAGGCGACCAAAGGTCCAGCCGGCGGCAGCAGGTGTGGTGGGACGGGCGGCCGGAGGGCTCGCGCAAGAGCGGGAGTTTCAATTCGCTGGATTGGATCGGGAGGAGAGCTACGAGGGGAGGGGAGCGGGAGTTTTCTTTTCACTTCTGGTTATGAATGGCGCACCCACCTAAGAATCGCCATTGGTAACCAGGGTTACTAATGGTGCACTTGGTAAGAGTGCGCCATTAGTAGATTTGAAAAAAAAACTGAAAAACCAATTGTTAGTTCTCGCGCATCGTGGATGTGGTGCGCCATTACTAGTTAAAACTAGTAATGGCGCACTACCCCTGTTGCGCCACTGATATGTATAGGAAAGGGTGTGGGGCCAGGACAAAGATAGTAATGGCGCACCATCCACAAGGTGCGCCATTAGTAAGATGGACACTAATGGTGCACCAATCTTTGGTGCGCCACTGCTATATAGCAGTGGCGCACCACATACATGGTGCGCCATTAATGTCCATGTTGGCTATAGCCCTTTTTCAAGTAGTGCTAAGTTCTTCGCGCTCCCACCCCCAGTTCGGTGTCGCAGGGGTCGGCAGAGGTTAGACCATAGCTCCGGCCTCTACAGCCTCAACCTGCACCCACTGCCGCCGGAACCCTTCCGCTTCGGGGAGGAGCTCAGCGTATAGGACCCCACGGGTTGTTGCATCGATAGTTATCAAGGACGCGCACCCGGAGCACTGCACCTCGGAGATCAACTGAAGGGAGAAGAAATGGCGGAGCAATGCCACGGAAGGAGTAACGCCAACAAAAGCCTCACACAAGAACGCGAAGGCAGAGAGGAGGACCAAAGAACGGGGGTCAAGGTGGAGCTCATGGATCTGGTAATGCGAAATCACTGCATTGATGAAGCCCGAGAATGGAGGCAGTACACCAGAAATGAGGGCGTGGAAATGGAGAGGAACCGCGAGGGACGCCCTCTCCCTCCAAGGCCATGAGTCCGGCCAGATCTGGGTGCCCCCCACTCATTGAGTCGGCAGCAACTACCAGCTGAACCTTCTTCAACCCCTCAAAGTTCACCACCGTCGACCATTCCAACGCGTTCCAGGGCGCCGCCAGGACGGTCGGGCCCTACGAGCCTCCACATTCCCCCCTTTCTGAGGCATGACGGAGAGAACAAAGCAACAACGACATGACGCACGTGGGTTAGAAGAAGTACCGGCGGCTGGATCGACAGAAGGAAGAGCCAGCGGCATAATGGAGAGGGGGAGGAGACGGTCGGCACATGCAGGTTAGGAGATGCTGCGCGGAGAGGAAAGGCTCGCCGTTTTAAAGACCCGGCCCACAGGTGTTTAGGGCCCGCGACGCTTCGGGCCACCCTCAAGGTTCTGCCAAGAAGCCAACCTAGGCATGCCTTAATTAGGCCCGCGGGCTACTATCGACATTCTAGGAATGGGGGTGTTGGGGAACGTCGCATGGGAAACAAAAAATTTCCTACGCGCACGAAGACCTATCATGGTGATGTCAATCTACGAGAGGGGATGAGTGATCTACGTACCCTTGTAGACCGTACAACAGAAGCGTTAGTGAACGTGGTTGATGTAGTGGAACGTCCTCACGTCCCTCGATCCGCCCCGCGAACAATCCCGCGATCAGTCCCACGATCTAGTACCGAACGGACGGCACCTTCGCGTTCAGCACACGTACAGCTCGACGATGATCTCGGCCTTCTTGATCCAGCAAGAGAGACGGAGAGGTAGAAGAGTTCTTCGGCAGCGTGACGGCACTCCGGACGTTGGTGATGACCTTGTCTCAGCAGGGCTCCGCCCGAGCTCCGCAGAAACGCGATCTAGAGGAAAAACCGTGGAGGTATGTGGTCGGGCTGCCGTGGAAAAGTCGTCTCAAATCAGCCCTAAAACCTCCATATATATAGGTGGGAGGGAGGGGACCTTGCCTTGGGACTCAAGGAGCCCCAAGGGGGTCGGCCGAGTCCAAGGGGGAAGGTTCCCCCCCCCCAAACCGAGTTGGACTTGGTTTGGTGGGAGGGAGTCCTTCCTTCTCTTCCCACCTCCTCTTTTTTTCTCCTTGATTTTCTTCTCTAGGCGCATAGGGCCGTCTTGGGCTGTCCCACCAGCCCACTAAGGGCTGGTGCGCCACCCTCATGGCCTATGGGCTTCCTCGGGGTGGGTTGCCCCCTCCCGGTGAACTCCCGGAACCCATTCGTCATTCCCGGCACATTCCCGGTAACTCCGAAAACCTTCCGGTAATCAAATGAGGTCATCCTATATATCAATCTTCGTTTCCGGACCATTCCGGAAACCCTCGTGACGTTCGTGATCTCATCCGCGACTCCGAACAACATTCGGTAACCAACCATATAACTCAAATACGCATAAAACAACGTCGAACCTTAAGTGTGCAGACCCTTAATGACCCGAGAGACTCCTCGGTCAATATCCAATAGCGGGACCTGGATGCCCATATTGGATCCTACATATTCTACGAAGATCTTATCGTTTGAACCTCAGTGCCAAGGATTCATATAATCCTGTATGTCATTCCCTTTGTCCTTCGGTATGTTACTTGCCCAAGATTCGATCGTCAGTATCCGTATACCTATTTCAATCTCGTTTACCGGCAAGTCTCTTTACTCGTTCCGTAATACAAGATCCCGCAACTTACACTAAGTCACATTGCTTGCAAGGCTTGTGTGTGATGTTGTATTACCGAGTGGGCCCCGAGATACCTCTCCGTCACACGGAGTGACAAATCCCAGTCTTGATCCATACTAACTCAACTAACACCTTCGGAGATACCTGTAGAGCATCTTTATAGTCACCCAGTTACGTTGCGACGTTTGATACACACAAAGGATTCCTCCGGTGTCAGTGAGTTATATGATCTCATGGTCATAGGAATAAATACTTGACACGCAGAAAACAGTAGCAACAAAATGACACGATCAACATGCTACGTCTATTAGTTTGGGTCTAGTCCATCACGTGATTCTCCTAATGACGTGATCCAGTTATCAAGCAACAACACTTTGTTCATAATCAGAAGACACTGACTATCTTTGATCAACTGGCTAGCCAACTAGAGGCTTGCGAGGGACGGTGTTTTGTCTATGTATCCACACATGTAAATAAGTCTTCATTCAATACAATTATAGCATGGATAATAAACGATTATCTTGATACAGGAATTATAATAATAACTATATTTATTATTGCCTCTAGGGCATAATTCCAACAGGGGGTACCCAGACCTGCCTGCCTGCGGCCCAGGGACAGCTTGCTTCACCAACACAAGATCAACTGGTGCGACCTCACCCAGGAAGGCCCTCGCGGGAGGCCAAGCCTCGCGAGGAGGAGCAGCATCAGGACCCGTCGGGGACCTCGTCAGTACCCCTACGGAGTAGGGGACATTCCCTCAGGAGTCAATTGTGACGCCAGGAAAGGACAAGCGAGCAGCAGATGGCAGGATGAGGCAGTTTCCCCTCTAGTGCAAAGGAGGTGGGAGCTTACGAGGGTTCCAATGGAATCTTCCAAAGGTTTCCCTTCTGGTGCAAGGAAGCCGCCGCCGCCCGTCAGCAGGGTAAACATCATCCTTGGGACCATCCCTACAGCGTGAGCAAGTACTTTGCACACGAAGACCACCTGTAGGCAGGGGCACATGTTCCCCTATCCCCCTTTAAAATTGTCCGTTGTGGGATCCCTTCCCGCCTGTCGGGGAAAACCAACACCTATGGGAAACTCGAGGAGTCCCTTGATCGTTTGGCGGGGAGAGAGAGGTACGACATCGAGATCGGAACTAGCGATCAACAAGGTCCTTTTTACCCAGGTTCGGGCCGATTGACGCGTAAAACCCTACTCCTACTTAGTTTGTATTGTGTGCTTATTGTAGGGTGGTTTCGCTACAGTAACTTAGTAGGTGATTAGGGAGTCTATGGTCCCCATAAAGTTCAACCCCAAGGAATTAGCTTTGAGCCTCCTTTCATAGGCAAAGGGGTCACGAACAATATGCTCACGGGATGCACAGTAAACAGTGTTCACCGCTCTACTTCGTCGGTGGTGTCAGGGGCAGTAAATGCCTTCTCTGACCCCTGACCTACCGCAAGATGGTTGCGACACGTACCCAGGTGAATCGACACCTGGGCCTTGTTATGGCACACGAGGGATGTGGTGGAGCGGTCGGATTGTGGTAGAAACTGGTGGGGACACCTGGCGAGCGAAAAGGGGCTTGCTAGCCTAGAGCCTCCATCGGGTGACTTGGACACCTCCTGGGCAAGCAGGGCTTGCCGGGGGCCATGAATACTTTCTTGACATGGAGAGCTTGCCGGGTGGGCCTCGGTAGTCTATGCGAGCCTTCCCGGCAAGGGAAACTTGCCAGGGTGTTGCTATTCTTCGAGTAGTCTTCCCGGTGAAGCGGACTTGCCAGGGCCTTGGGAACATTCCCGGCAAGGAGGGCTTGCCGGGGCCTTGCGTCTGGAGCCCTTGTACACCACGCCCCAAGCAGTGAGGGAAGGGCGTGGTCTCAGCGGGTCTTGGACTGCTTTTCTGCTCCTCTTCCCGGTACACTGCCATCAGGGGCGTCGCCGATGCCCGTGCACAACTCTAGGGCACAATGGACCCCAGTCTCTAGTGCACCGACAGGAGCCCCCGGGCCTAGGCCACGCAAGCGCGCTGGGCGTTGCTGGGCTAGGCCCAAAGTAGTGCATGGCCTTCCTCAGCAGGGCAATCTATAGCTTTGGAGGCATTGGGGGCGGCCCTTCTCCACGTCGCGCATAAAACACGCGAGGTGGAGAAGTGCGTGCACGGTAGCCTCCGCACCTCTCGACGCGTTACTGCCACGCGTGAAGCATGCGCAGTAAAGGTCAGGCAAGTGGCGTTCGTGGCCATAATGGTCGTAGTTGTGGTAGGGCCCGCCCCCGCATGCATTGGTGCAGCAGGGTGGTTCCCTATTCGCCCGTGATCATGGGTGAGGGGTGGCGGTTTCTGCAGTCGGGGGAGCTCGCCCTCTACGCCACACCCTATAAATTAGGGAGTTTGCGAGGGGTTTTTGCTAATCCATCAGCTCCTGGAACATCCACCACCCCTAGGTTGCATCTGTAGAATCTTTTCTAGCTCCAGGTGGCGCTCGCACCTAACCATGGCTAGGGGACGAGGGAGGCCACCATCGGCCGCCAGGGAGGCAAGTGGATCGCACTCGGATCATGCCACAGCTTCAGCGGGTGCAGCTGCGGAGGGTGGCACAAGCGTCCGTGGTGGCGGAGGGGCGAGGAGCCACGGTTGCCGCGGAGGCCGTGACCGGGGGAGGCGGAGTGCTACTCCAACACCTCCGTCTTCTCCCGTGCTTGGCGGACACTTGGACGGGACGGCGCTGGAGTTCATCGAGGAGATGTACGGCGTCCCGTTGGGCCATTTGCATCTCCCTCTCCCTTTTGCTAGGGCGATGGAGGCCGCCAAGCCCCCTGTCTTGTGGTTGCAGACGTACGGTTGCTCCCATGGCGCTATGCAAGTGCACTTTGTGTACCCGAAGCGCCGCTCCATGTTGCTCGGGAGGGGCTGGAAAGCCTTTGCCCGCGCCCGAAGCCTCGAGGATGGGCATATCCTCCGCTTCAAGCTAGCGAAGGATAATATGCTATCCGTCAAGTATTACGAGCGCTCAGATATGCGTCTCGGCTGCTGCAAAGAGAGCTCCAGTGGCGCCGAATGTCACTCCTCGAGCTATAGCGACGAGGAGGACAGCGGGTGTAGTGGCCCTCTTGGCACGTTAGGATCTCGGGGGCCAGGTCGGAGTACGACTCCCCGAGCTCCGACTGACTGTCGGCCCTGCCGCCAAGGCCCGCTCACACCTCTCCCCTGCCTAGTGGGGTTACTCTACAGGAGCCCGCAACTTTGGCTCGTCTTTGAGGAGGTGCGATCGCGGGCTATGGCTTCTTCATCACCTCGGGTCGCTCTGTCTTCCGCCCTCGTTCTCCTACGCGTAGTGCTGGTCTAGGAGAAACCAGCCTGGGTTGCGCCGGGGGTCGTCCCGCTTTTTGTCTTCTTGAACTTCTGTCCGGCGAGCATGTCCCTCGCCGAAAGACAGTGTAATAGGTTAGAGTAGCAAAAATCATTCATGTAATATGTCTGAGTTTGTTTCAAACAAATGAATGAAGTGTTGGTTCCCTTGCGTCAGATCCTTCTCCTTGAATGATACGCCTTTTGATTTTTCCGGAAGCTTGCACGCGCGACTGGTCCTCCTACTAGTGCTTTGAGGAACGGATCCTCAGCAGTTCGCTTGAGGGGTCGTTACCCGCATGGCTCCTTGCCACACTCAGTGCAACCATTATATCGTCGATCGTGGTTCGATGCGAACTAAGGTGCTATGTAGCCACTAAGATTGTTGAACCGGTTCGAAATAGTGAGAAGGCGCTCTATGGCCGTTTAGGTCGTTGAACTAGTTCGAAACATAACTAAGGTTCACTGATCTTGAGAAGGTTCAATCTACGTGCAGGTTTCTCAAACAAGGGTTGGGATCATTCAGAAAGGGAACAACCTATCTACTCTAAAATCCCAATCTGAAATATTTATCACTTATCTGTCGTGTCACGACACTTCTCCCCGTGGCGCTTGGGTCTTTTGCCGGGGCTTCAGATCCCCGGCAAGAAGGAGACTATACTCTTCCGACAACTTCCCCTCTGGCAAGGTATTTGCTGACAGTTCTCGACTGTTGTATAGAAGGGGGGTGTTGGAGCATAACTCCTTTTCCTTTTTTTCCTGGCCTTATTGACGGACCCCCGAGCGCGCCTTTGGCGAAGACGTGGTGCTTTCGGGGGGAAAAGAGTTCGGCTGGAGTGCGTGCCTGGGTTTCGGGGCCCATAGGCGCATTTTCGACGGTTAGGCACCTCTCCGTTGAGGTGCGTTGGCCGGAGTATGCGCCGGAGCCCTAGGCACACCTTAACAGCATCACACTGTCCGCAGCGGTGCGGCAGCCTGTCACCTTTGAGCTCGAGGCCTCCGTCCCCCTAGCCCGCGTTTGCGCAGGCGCCGGGAGGTCGTTGGCGAAGTAGAGCGACCACTGTTGTGCCCTGCTTTGAGGGACCGCAGTGGTGCGCTCAATCTCCAAAAATCGAACGCGAAACTTGCTTGAATTTGCGAAGAAGCTCTCAACCATCCCCATCCCCCCTACCTGTCGCGCCAAAGATGTCGGGAAAAACGAACACCTATGGGAAACTCAAGGAGTCCCTTGATAATTTGGCGGGGAGAGGGAGGTATGGCGTCGAGAGTGGAACTAGCAGTCAACACCGGCAAGGTTCTTTTTACCCAGGTTCGGGCCACTTGGTGCGTAAAACCCTACTCCTGCTTAGTTTGTATTGTGGGCCTACCGTAGGGTGATTTTGCTATAGTAACTTAGTAGATGATTAGGGAGTCTCTGATCCCCAAAAGGTCCAACCCTTAAAAATGAGCTTTGGGCCTCCTTTTATAGGCAGAGGGATCACCAACAGTGTGCTCACAGGAGGTACAGTGAAAGTGTTCACCTCTCTACTTCTTTGGTGGTGTCAGGGGCAGTAAATGCCTAGTCTGACCACTGACCTGCCGAAAGGTGGTTGTGACACGTACCCAGGTGAATCGACATCTGGGCCTTGCGCTAGCACACGAGGGGTGTGCTAGAGTGGTCGGATTGTGGTAGAAACTTGTGGGGACACCTGGCGAGCGAAGAGGGACTTGGTGCCCTGGTGTCTCCGTCTAGTGACTTGGTCACCTTCTCGGCAAGAAAGGCTTGCCTGGGGCCTTGAACACTTTCCCGGCAAGGAGGGCTTGCCGGGGGCCTCGCCA
>NC_058524.1:348029822-348042322 GCF_904849725.1 Hordeum vulgare subsp. vulgare | reverse complement strand
CACAGCCCGGGACCGAATCCCCTAATATTCGGCCGCCCTTCCCAACCGCAACCCCCTCTCACCCACTGCCACGCGGGCCCTCCCCTGGCCGACCCTTCCTTCCCCGCGGTCGTCTCCCTCCTCTTTCCTAACAGCGAAACCGACCCAGCCCGAGCTCCCCAGGAACCGGGATCCTCTCGGATTCCCCTCTCCCCTTCCTCCCCCGGAACCCCTCCCCGGCCTATAAATACTCCTAGCTGCCGCCACACTCCGTTCCCACCCCGCCCAAGTCGAGCCGCCGCCCGAGCCCGTCCCGCCACCACCACCGGCAGCAGCCCGAGCCACCTCGGCCACCCCGTGGGAGCAGTACCCCGAGCCACTCCCCTCGCCGGAGGACAGCCGCCACCGCCTCCCCGTCCCTCCACCACCCCCACCCCGGAGCCCCTCCCCTCGCCGGCGACCCACCCCTCGCCGGAGTTGCCTCCCACTGCCACAGTGAGACTTCCTCCTCTTTCTGTTGTTTTTTTCTTTTTAGTTAGCCCTTAGATCCATATCCTACGGTGTAGATTAGATTAGGGTACCTCTTCGGTTTAGATTAGAAATCCGTGCTGGGTTTTTTTCACTTAACACGGTTAGCCAGTAGTTTGGTTAGCCTTCGGCCGTTTTTTTAACCTTGCAACAAACACCCCCGCAGCCTATCACAGCGCGCCACGTATACCCCCTGTTAGTTAGCTAGTTAGTTTCTTGTTTCCGTCTAATTGCAAAAACAGAAAAGTTTCTGTTTTGTTTTGGCCATAACTTTTGATCCCGAAGTCCAATGATATTGATTCTTGACCCAGTAGACTCCAATTGTTCTGTAGTTTTTAAAAACATATAATTTGTCAGTGTTTGAAATTTTCAAATATAAGTTAGATCAGATTTAGTTTAAACCTTGTTTTGCCTATTCCAGGAGTTTAAAAAATGATTTTGAGTTGATTAGTTTTGAAACTGCTTCCTAGTGACTAAATCTTACTGTGGTAGAAGTTTTAAAAAATTTAAAATATTGTTACTCGTGTTTTCAACAGAAACAATTTTCTGCCATAGTGACGCGTGTTGAATTCTTTTACTTAGGCTTTAGCAAATCCTTACTTGTGATGTTATTTTTACTTGTTGCTTGATTGTAGGGCTTATGGTGTGTTTTGTGTTTGTATCGGTAGATCATCCGGAGTGCGAAGCGTGTTACTTAGAAGCGCTCGATCAAGACAACTATCATCAAGGCAAGTCATTTTGATCATGTTATTTTCCTATGTTTTCGATGCATGGTCGTTCACCTTTCTTTGCCCAATTGCATGCTGCCTAGGTACTTGGAAACTTTAGTATAAGTTGTAGTATCATGTGGTAGGCACACAACAACCCCGATACTTGGCCCCGGGACGACAATTTCTTAATGCTATGCTTGAGTAGAAGGGTTTTCGGTTGAGTGTATATCACGAGTGATGCGAGGTTTATTAAATAATCAGGACCGGCTAAGACAAGATTTCAAGACCTCGGACGCAATGCAACTCTAGGTGAAGGACGGTTGATCGGCTCCCTGGAGAACCCAGTGGATGCCCGGGATGCTGGGGACGGCCATGACATCCTGTAGAAAGCTTCACCCAGGCTCGAAGAGACGGACGGAGAATTCAAGACTCAAGGCTTACCTGCACAGCCACAAGTCATTATGGGCTCTGGCTTGGTTGCACAACGCGGCGACTCTAGACAGGCGGTGCTAGTAGATGTAGAAGAACGGTAGGAATGGATGGGCACCGACAGGGATTCAGAGGGACCCGTTGAAAGACCATGTTTTGATCATCCGGTCTTCAAACACCCTGAAGTGCGAGGACAAACCCGGAGGCGATCAAATCTTGTGGGGAACGTGTGCAAAACTCTGCAGAGTGCCCAACCTAATCGATTAGCCGTGTCCACGGTCATGGACAACTTGAGCCGAAGGCATTGAAATTCCCCTGAACTCTCGATACAACTTAATAATGATGTGGGTGTTAACAACTATTCGGGTACGAGAATTGGTTGGCGGAACCATCTCGTTAACAACAAACAATGTAGTAATATTTTGCTTCCAACCCCTCTTGTTGTAGGATAAAACTGGCTTTATGCAAAACTCATAGCCCCACCGGCCAAATATGCATGTAGAGATAGTTGATTATTATTTTACCCCTCTCTTTGATGACTTGCGGGCATATTCAATATGCTGACCTACACGGCTGCAACGTATCATGTTGCAGAGTACTTTTCCGACCAGGAGTGAGGCTACGATCTACGCTCAGTGACATGCCCTTGGAGTCGGATGGACTCGTCTACCTGATGCTTCCGCTAGTCTTCGTTAGATATCTCATGAGTTGGCCTTCAGCCACTTTATTGTAATCCTTTATTGTAATAAAGTACTATTTATGAGATTTCGATTAATAAAGCTGTGTGATTGAACTCTTGAATATATACATTATGTACTAAGTGTGTACCAGCATGATCTTCGGATGGTACGGAAACACCAGAGGCTTGACTCGTCTTGAGTCGGGTCGCTACATTGTGGTTGTTGTTGTCGTTCTTATCATTGTTCTCATCGTTGTCGTCGCCTTTTTTGTTTTGGTGGTTGTTGTTGTTGTCGTTGATATCGCAGTTGACATTGTTGTCGATGTTGTCCTCGTTCTTGTTCTCGTTGTTGTTGTCGTTGTCGTCATTGTCATTGTTGTTGTTGTCGTCGTCGTTGTTGTCACTGTTGTCGTTGTTCTCACTGTTCTTGTTGTGGTTGTTGTTGTAGTTGTTATCCTTCTTCTCATCACTGTCATTGTTGTCATTGTTTTCGCCGTCCTAGTTGTTGTTGTTGTTGTCGTTCCTATCGATGTTGACATTGTTGTTGATGTTGTCATCGTTGTTGTTGTTGTTGTTGTTGTTGTGGTTGCTATCGATGTTGACATTGTTGTCGATGTTGTCGTTGTTGTTGTTGTTGTCGTACTTGTCGTTGTTGTTCTTCTTGTTGTTGTTTTTTTGTAGGTGTTGTTGCTGTTGTGGTTGTAGTTCTTGTGGTTGTTGTTGTTGTTGTCGTCATTGTTGTTGCTGTTGTTGTTGTTGTTGTTGTTGTTGTTGTTGTTGTTGTTGTTGTTGTTTTTGTTTTTGTTGTTGTTGTTGTTGTTGTTGTCGCCGTCGCCGTCATCGTCGTCATTGTTTTTCTTATTGTTGTTGTCGTTGAGGTCGTTGTTGTCGCTGTTGTCGTTGTTATTGAAGTTGTCGATGATGTCATTGTTCTCATCGCGATCCTTATTTTCGCCATTGTCGTTGTCCTCATCATCATCGTTGTTGTTCTTATTGTCGTTGCTGTTGTTGTTCTCGTTGTCGTTGTTGTCGTTGTTGCGTGAATCCTAGGACGTAACCTCTAGGAATGGAAAAGCCTTAGGAAGAAAACTATTTTCTTATGTCTATAAATCCTCTATTTTCTCTTCAAATCATTTCTGACTTCTCTCTGATTTTTCCAATGTTTTAGATGGCCACCTTCATCCCTGTTAAGTTCACGGAGTTTTGCCAGGCCGACGCCACTATGCCGTTCGGAAAGGAGCTAGTGCAGATCACCAAGGACTTGAGGATTGCTCTGCCGACTATCACAGGGAAGCCAACTTCGTCTTACCCGGAGGATTCACGCTACAGGATCGAGGTGCACGTTACCAGAAGGACATTCCAGCCGCGCACTGAGCCGGTGGATTTCAAGTTCATCGCACCCAACTGGATTCTCGGAAGGAACATGGCGACCCACTGTGCCCTCGGACGTATCAAGGAAGAATACAAAGGCTGCCCTATTTCTCCAGACCTATTCACCGTATCCCGGAGAAACGAAGACGGAGAAATCATCTCAAGCAAGACTAAGGACGCTCTCTTGTCTTATGCCCAGACCTTGGAGAAGCACAACGGGACTCTGGAGCATCGTGTGATCAAGGACGCCAGGAAGATCAAGCAACTGTCACTCCGCGAGCTTGAACTAGAAGAAGTAGCCCGGGAAGCCCACTATGAGCACGAACTGGAGGCGAAGGACTTTCTGGAGTGGATCGAGAAGCTGAAGGCTCGAATTGCATGCCTGGAGGAGGAACTGGACATGGGCGAGAACCTTCATCCCGAAGGAGACGTAGCCCCCTTGATCAACAACGACGAGGACTATGAAGAAAGCTCCACCGAAGGACCCACCACCATGCTTTTCTGAGGAGCACACTTAGACTAGACCACCAAATTTATTTTATCGTTATACGTTTTAGGCCGATGTTTAGGATTATCGAATTTTGTATCCCCGTGTGAACCTTTGTGATGGTATTGAATAAAATGTGTGGTGTGATACTTGTTTGTTGCATTTCATATGGGTAGTGTAATTACTCTTAGACCATTGTTCTATGCTAATCTCACCCCTCCACAAACATCAGATGCCTCCGAGACGCGCCCCTGAGTCCAACTTCCCGCCGGAACTCACCCAGTTGATCCAGCAGCAAAACACCCTAATGCAGCTGATCATCCAGAACCAGAACAATAACAACAACCGTCACCCACCCCAGGCCGACAATCTCACCCGTTTCCTGAGGTTGAACCCTCCAACTTTCTCCAGCAGCATTGAGCCCATTGTGGCAGATGATTGGCTCCGCAAGATGGAGCGTGAACTTATCACTGCTGGTTGTACTGAAGCTGAGAAGGTGCGTTTTGTCGCGCATCAACTTGAAGGCCCTGCAGCTGCTTGGTGGGAGAACTACACCACCACTTACCCCATTGCTGGAGTCACTTGGGAGCAATTCAAGCAAGCCTTCCGCACCGCACATGTCTCAGCTGGTGCAATGAGTCTGAAGAAGCGTGAGTTTCACAACTTATGCCAGGGGAATCGCTCTGTGGCCCAGTACGTCGATGAATTCAGCATGCTCGCCCGTTATGCACCTGGAGATGTGGCCGATGATGCGGCCAAGCAGGAAAAGTTCTTGGAGGGACTCAATAATGAGCTGAGCATTCAGTTGACTATAGCCACCTTCAACAACTACCAGGAGCTGGTTGATAAGGCCCTCATCTTGGAGGGGAAACACCAGCAGATGGAGAACCGCAAGCGAAAGTATGGGGTTGGAAATTTCAACTCCGGCACTCAGCAGAAGCCTCGCTACACCCCTTATTCAGGGAATGTCGGGACTGGATCCGGTAAGTTTGGAGGACACGTTCAGCATAACCACCCGGTGCACAACCATGGAGGCCACAACCATGGAGGAAATGGGAACCACCGCAACAACAGCAACTTCAAGAATGGCGGTACTGGCACTCAGCAGCATTCAGCTCCAGCTCAGAAGGATCTGACTCACATCACCTGCTTCAAGTGTCAGAAGACGGGACACTATGCCACTGAATGTCCCCAAAACAAGCAGGGAAATGGAAACGGCAACGGCAACTCTGCAGCAAAGAAGCCCAATCCTTTTCCTCGAGCTCAGGTGAACCACATCGATGTTGAAGAGGTCTATGATCACCCCGATACTGTGGTTGGTAATTTTTTGCTAAATTCACGTCCAGTATTGGTAATTTTTGATTCTGGTGCAACACACTCATTCATATCAAGGGTAGTTGTGGAAAAGTATAGTTTTGCCAACTAGAACCCTCAGCCAGCCTATTAAGGTCAGTTCCCCAGGAGGCATGATAACAGCCGGGATAGGATGACATGCTTTGAGTCTCAACATCGGGAACCATAATTTTCCCACTGACCTCATGGTATTAGAGTCCCAGGGATTGGATGTAATCCTAGGCATGGATTGGTTGGCCAAGTATGAAGGGAATATTGATTGTGCCCTTAAGTCTATTTTGCTCACCACCCCCGAGCAGAAGCAGATTAAGTACGTGTCTCGGCGCCCGACACGGAGTAAGCGAGTAAACTCTCTCACGGGAGTAGTCCACGAGGAAGTACCGATTGTACAGGAGTACCCAGATGTATTTCCGGAGGAATTGCCGGGCATGCCACCCGATAGAGAGATTGAGTTCTTGATTGAGCTATTACCCGGAACAGCCCCGATATCCAAGAGACCCTATCGGATGCCCGCAAATGACTTGATAGAAATTAAGAAGCAAATTAAGGAGTTGTTGGACAAAGGGTATATTCGCCCAAGTTCTTCACCTTGGGGAGCCCCAGTGGTCTTGGTTGAAAAGAAGGACAAGTCCTTGAGAATGGTTATCGGTTATCGTGCATTGAACGATGTGACCATCAAGAACAAGTACCCCTTGCCGATGATCAATGATCTGTTTGCTCAGTTAGTTGGAGCTCGCGTATTCTCAAAGATCGATCTTCGGTCCGGGTACCATCAGTTGAAGATTCGTGAACAGGATATACCCAAGACAGCCTTCACCACTCGTTACGACTTGTATGAATACACGGTCATGTCATTTGGACTGACTAATGCTCCGACATATTTTATGAATCTGATGAACAAGGTATTTATGGAATACTTGGACAAGTTTGTCGTGGTGTTCATCGATAACATACTGATATTCTCCAAGAACGAAGAGGAACACAAGGAACATCTGCGTCTAGTTCTGGAGAAACTTCGAGAGCATAAGCCGTATGCAAAGTTCAGCAAATGTGAGTTTTGGTTGAAGGAAGTCGGATTCCTCGGACATGTCATCTCAGGAGAAGGAATAGCAGTGGACCCTGCCAAGGTTGCAGCAGTCACCGAATGGGTAGCACCCATTTCAGTCAAGGAGATCCGCAGTTTCCTCGGACTTGCAGGATATTACCGGAGGTTCATTGAGAATTTCTCAAAGATTGCCAAGCCCATGACAGAGTTGTTGAAGAAGGAATCCAAGTATGTTTGGACTGAGGAATGTGAAACCAGTTTTCAAGAGCTGAAGAAACGTCTTGTTACAGCCCCAGTGCTGATATTGCCGAACATTCGGAAGGATTTCCAGGTTTACTGTGACGCTTCTCGTCAAGGACTCGGAGGAGTGCTCATGCAAGAAGGCAGAGTTGTAGCCTATGCATCCAGACAACTCAGACCTCATGAGTTGAATTATGCCACACATGACTTGGAACTAGCAGCCGTAGTTCACGCTCTCAAGACCTGGAGACATTTCCTGATCAGAAATAGTTGTGATGTTTACACTGATCACAAGAGCCTGAAATATATCTTCACGCAGAAGGAGTTGAACCTCAGACAGAGGCGATGGCTAGAGTTGATCAAGGACTATGACATGAGATTGCATTATCAACCAGGCAAGGCAAATGTTGTAGTCGATGCGTTGAGCCGCAAGAGTTATGTGAACACACTCACAGCTGGAGGATTACCCCAGGAGTTAGTCGATGACCTCCGAGAGCTCAAATTGGAAATAATTCCAAGAGGATTTGTTGCCACACTGGAAATTCAGTCCACCTTGACCGAAAAGATCCGCGAGGCACAGAAATCAGACAAGGAGATAGCTGAGATTAAGCAGAAAATGGAAGACGGGAAGGCTAAAGGTTTTCGTGAGGATGAACACGGAACTTTATGGTTTGAGGATCGCATCTATGTGCCCAATGATCCCGAACTCAGGAAGTTGATACTTCAGGAGGCCCATGATTCCCCGTACTCGATACACCCCGGCAACACCAAGATGTATCCGGATCTGAAAGAAAGTTTCTGGTGGACAGGATTGAAGAAAGACATTGCCGAGTTCGTAGCAATATGCGATGTTTGTCAGCGAGTAAAAGCCGAGCATCAGAAGCCAGCAGGTTTGCTCCAACATCTGCCGATACCCGAGTGGAAATGGGAAAAGCTTGGTATGGACTTCATCACAGGATTACCTCGGACCCGTTCTGGCTATGATTATATTTGGGTTGTGGTCGATCGTTTGACCAAGGTAGCTCACTTCATTCCGGTGAAGACTACTTACACGAGTGCCAAGCTGGCCAAGATATATATGACGAGGATCATATGTCTGCACGGAGTACCGAAGAGCATTGTGTCAGATAGAGGGACTCAGTTCACATCCAAATTTTGGCACCAACTGCATGAAACCTTGGGAACAAGATTGGAGTTCAGCACAGCTTTTCACCCACAGACAGATGGACAGACCGAGAGAGTTAATCAGATTCTGGAGGACATGTTGAGAGCTTGCGCACTAGACTATGGGTCTAGGTGGGATGACAATTTACCTTATGCTGAGTTCTCATACCACAACAGATACCAGACCAGTCTGAAGATGGCCCTTTTCGAAGCTCTATACGGAAGGAGGTGCAGAACACCGTTGATGTGGGATGGAGTTGGAGACCGACAACTTTTTGGTCCCGACCTTATCCGAGATTCTGAAGAGAAGGTCAAACTAATTCATGACCGACTCAAGATAGCTCAGTCCAGGCAAAAGAGTTATGCTGACAGCAAACGCAAGGAAGTAACGTACGAAGTGGGAGACCGAGCATATCTTCGGGTGTCTCCACTTCGAGGAATCAAGAGATTCGGTGTGAAAGGAAAATTAGCACCTCGTTTCATTGGCCAATACAAAATTCTTGAACGTAGAGGCGAAGTTGCATACAAACTGGAACTGCCGGAAGGACTGTCCGGAGTTCATGATGTCTTCCACGTTTCCCAGTTGAAGAAATGCCACGCTGAGATGGCCGATGTTCCGTTGAGAGATACAGTGCCCCTAGAGGCCATACAGCTTGACAGTGATCTGACGTATGAGGAGAAACCCGTCAGGATTCTCGAGACTGCCAACAGAGTTACCCGCAGCAAGATCATCAAGTTCTGCAAGGTGTTGTGGAGCCACCACACCGAGGAAGAAGCCACGTGGGAACGAGAAGAGGATCTTCGTCGAGACCACCCGCACCTGTTTTCTAGCCAACCCGAATCTCGAGGGCGAGATTCATCTTAAGGTGGGTAGGTTTGTAACATCCCAATTTTCCTAATTGGGAATGTTTTACATTGTAGCTAAGCATCTATGCATATTGATTGAAATAAATTTAGCACTTGAATTCTTTCATCTTTTGATTTGCATTTCCATCTTTTTCCTCGCACGAGAAAAGCCCGGGGAAATACGCTCTTGCACGCAAGAGAGAGAGCGGAGGAAAATGACCCTCCAAAGTGCGGGCAATTTCTGAAATATTGGAGCCAAGAAATCCAAAGATCATTTGCAAAAATACTTGCAAAAAGAAAATATAGCATTTTGAGGAATTTCTGAAAAAACATTTTTTAAAGTTTTTATTTTTGCTTTGGAAAAATGTTATTCGGGTAGAGGATATTTTTCTGATTTTTTTGGTATATAATACTCTATATTAAATATTTGATTTATTTCCTTTTATTTTCACTTTTGTTTTTCTGTTTCGGAAAAGATTTAAAATAGGCAAGTTTTTTTTTAGAAGCCACCGCCCCGAGCGTTTAATAGCTGTGGGCCGCCACCCCCACAGCCCGGGACCGAATCCCCTAATATTCGGCCGCCCTTCCCAACCGCAACCCCCTCCCACCCAATGCCACGCGGGCCCTCCCCTGGCCGACCCTTCCTTCCCCGCGGTCGTCTCCTTCCTCTTTCTAACAAAGAAACCGACCCAGCCCAAGCTCCCCAGGAACCGGGATCCTCTCGGATTCCCCTCTCCCCTTCCTCCCCCGGAGCCCCTCCCCGGCCTATAAATACTCCTAGCCGCCGCCGCACTCCGTTCCCACCCCGCCCACGTCGAGCCGCCGCCCGAGCCTGTCCCGCCACCACTGCCGGCAGCAGCCCGAGCCACCTCGTCCACCCCCCGGGAGCAGTATCCCGAGCCACTCCCCGCTCCGCCCGACGCCTCCCCTCGCCGGAGGACAGCCGCCACCGCCTCCCCGTCCCTCCACCGCCCCCCCCCCCCCCGGAGCCCCTCCCCTTGCCGGCGACCCACCCCTCGCCGGAGTTGCCTCCCACTGCCACGGTGAGACTTCCTCCTCTTTCTGTTGTTTTTTTCTTTTTAGTTAGCCCTTAGATCCATATCCTACGGTGTAGATTAGATTAGGGTACCTCTTCGGTTTAGATTAGAAATCCGTGCTGGGTTTTTTTCACTTAACACGGTTAGCCAGTAGTTTTGCAAATATAAGTTAGATCAGATTTAGTTTAAACCTTGTTTTGCCTATTCCAGGAGTTTAAAAAATGATTTTGAGTTGATTATTTTTGCTACTGCTTCCTAGTGACTAAATCTTACTGTGGTAGAAGTTTCAAAATTTTTAAAATATTGTTACTCGTGTTTTCAACAGAAACAATTTTCGGCCATAGTGACGCGTGTTGAATTCTTTTACTTAGGCTTTAGCAAATCCATACTTGTGATGTTATTTTTACTTGTTGCTTGATTGTAGGGCTTATGGTGTGTTTTGTGTTTGTATCGGTAGATCATCCGGAGTGCGAAGCGTGTTACTTAGAAGCGCTCGATCAAGACAACTATCATCAAGGCAAGTCATTTTGATCATGTTATTTTCCTATGTTTTCGATGCATGGTCGTTCACCTTTCTTTGCCCAATTGCATGCTGCCTAGGTACTTGGAAACTTTAGTATAAGTTGTAGCATCATGTGGTAGGCACACAACAACCCCGATACTTGGCCCCGGGACGACAATTTCTTAATGCTATGCTTGAGTAGAAGGGTTTTCGGTTGAGTGTATATCACGAGTGATGCGAGGTTGATTAAATAATCAAGACCGGCTAAGACAAGATTTTCAAGACCTCGGACGCAATGCAACTCTAGGTGAAGGACGGTTGATCGGCTCCCTGGAGAACCCAGTGGATGCCCGGGATGCTGGGGACGGCCATGACATCCTGCAGAAAGCTTCACCCAGGCTCGAAGAGACGGACGGAGAATTCAAGACTCAAGGCTTACCTGCACAGCCACAAGTCATTATGGGCTCTGGCTTGGTTAGACAACGCGGCGACTCTGGACAGGCGGTGCTAGCAGATGTAGAAGAACGGTAGGAATGGATGGGCACCGACAGGGATTCAGAGGGACCCGTTGAAAGACCATGTTTTGATCATCCGGTGTTCAAACACCCTGAAGTGCGAGGAAAAACCCGGAGGCGATCAAATCTTGTGGGGAACGTGTGCAAAACTCTGCAGAGTGCCCAACCTAATCGATTAGCCGTGTCCACGGTCAGGGACAACTTGAGCCAAAGGCATTGAAATTCCCTTGAACTCTCGACACAACTTAATAATGATGTGGGTGTTAACAACTATTCGGGTACGAGAATTGGTTGGCGGAACCATCTCGTTAACAACAAACAATGTAGTAATATTTTGCTTCCAACCCCTCTTGTTGTAAGATAAAACTGGCTTTATGCAAAACTCATAGCCCCACCGGCCAAATATGCATGTAGAGATAGTTGATTATTATTTTACCCCTCTCTTTGATGACTTGCCGGCATATTCAATATGCTGACCTACACGGCTGCAACGTATCATGTTGTAGAGTACTTTTCCGACCAGGAGTGAGGCTATGATCTACGCTCAGCGACATGCCCTTGGAGTTGGATGGACTCGTCTACCTGATGCTTCCGCTAGTCTTCGTTAGATATCTCATGAGTTGGCCTTCAGCCACTTTATTGTAATCCTTTATTGTAATAAAGTACTCTTTATGAGATTTCGATTAATAAAGCTGTGTGATTGAACTCTTGAACATATACATTATGTACTAAGTGTGTACCAGCATGATCTTCGGATGGTACGGAAACACCAGAGGCTTGACTCGTCTTGACTCGGGTCGCTACATTGTGGTTGTTGTTGTTGTTGTTATCATTGTTCTCATCGTTGTCGTCGTCTTTGCTGTTGTTGTGGTTGTTGTTGTTGTCGTTGATATCGCAGTTGACATTGTTGTCGATGTTGTCCTCGTTCTTGTTCTCGTTGTTGTTGTCGTTGTCGTCATTGTCATTGTTGTTGTTGTCGTCGTCGTTGTCACTTTTGTCGTTGTTGTCACTGTTCTTGTTGTGGTTGTTGTTGTAGTTGTTATCCTTCTTCTCATCACTGTCATTGTTGTCATTGTTTTCGCCGTCCTAGTTGTTGTTGTTGTCGTTCCTATCGATGTTGACATTGTTGTTGATGTTGTCATCGTTGTTGTTGTTGTTGTTGTTGTCGTTGCTATCGATGTTGACATTGTTGTCGATGTTGTCGTTGTTGTTCTTGTTGTCGTACTTGTCCTTGTTGTTCTTCTTGTTGTTGTTTTTTTGTAGGTGTTGTTGCTGTTGTGGTTGTAGTTCTTGTGGTTGTGGTTGTTGTTGTTGTTGTCGTCATTGTTGTTGTTGTTGTTGTTGTTGTTGTTGTTGTTTTTGTTGTTGTTGTTGTTGTTGTTGTCGCCGTCGCCGTCGTCGTCGTCATTGTTTTTGTTATTGTTGTTGTCGTTGAGGTCGTTGTTGTCGCTGTTGTCGTTGTTATTGAAGTTGTCGATGATGTCGTTGTTCTCATCGCGATCCTTATTTTCGCCATTGTCATTGTCCTCATCATCATCGCTGTTGTTGTTATTGTTGTTGTTGTTGCTGTTGTCGTTGTTGTAGTCATTGTTCTCTTCATTGTAGTTGTTGTCGT
>NC_058524.1:347994822-348007322 GCF_904849725.1 Hordeum vulgare subsp. vulgare | reverse complement strand
CTTCGGCGGGATTTTTCGAAGTCGTCTCCTCATTGGAATTAAATTTTTACTCTCCATTCTAAAGGTATTTCTCTTCGTATTTTTTATACTTCCGTAGTTTATTATTTCTAGACTAGTATTCCCACACTAGTATACGGTAGAGTACTTAGATATATTAATTAGTCTTCGTATTTCCACATTAGTACTAGAATTTTTTAGACGTAGCACTTTTATTTCGCAAAACAGCTTGGCCCTGATTTTTCAAATAGCCATAACTTTTTACTCGTATATCTGAATTAGATGAAACCAACGCCTAGAGTTTCGTCTTGATCCCACCTATCCTGTGAACCTATCATATCAACTTTTCGAAATTTTCAAATTTCGAAATTTGTTAATATTCATATTCAAACTTCTTTTGATCATATCTTTTTATCCGTAGCTCCGTTTTAGATGAATTCAATTGCGTCGGATTCGTATCAAAGTAATCTTCCCGTTTGTATCATTAGTTTTAAATTTTCAACTTATAATTTTGATCAAATCAGATTTATCTATTAGTGCCCAAAAGTGTTCACATCGTTCTAAACCGATTCAATGTTATATTGAAGTATTTGTATCTTTTGATCAGCTATTTCAAATCTAGTAATTCTTTTTTCTACACGCTCATATTGATCTACTATATCCAATAGCATCATTAGATTCGACCTTTGAACCTTACAAATTTGAGCGATTCAAATTTGTATTCGAACATTCATTTCATCTTATCTTGCAAATCGTACCACCTTTTCAATTGATTCCTTTTACCCCTAAACACTCATGTCATATATTTTGGTACGTAACCATCGTACTTCATTTCAACCTCTCTTGACCTTTTTAATGCAAATTTAATTCATACTTCAATTCGCTATAACTTGCGTTGTAGTGCTCCATTTCAAGAAATTCTTTCTACAAATAAATTCTTATGTCTTATACTATTTGTAAAACAACATTCATGTTGTTCTCCCAATATTTTTGATCATCTCCCATAGTGTATGCAAGTCGAGTTTATATAGCAATGGTTCCTCGTCCATTAACTCTTTTGATCTCATTCATGCACCTTCACTTTACAACACACTTAGGACCTTTTTATTAAACCTTAGTACGTTGTTAGTTTGTACCAAGACATGCTTTGTTCTTATGTTCTCTTGGTTCTTCCGTTTTGGCATGAATGTTTATTGAATGCTATTTGTTTACGATAGATTGCTCGGAGTGTGGCGAGTAGAATTATCAGGATTATGAGAGTGACTGCTTCATCAAGTAATACCAAGCAAGTCACTTTGATCATACCATCACCTATGTTTTATGCATCGTAGTTCTACCATCCTATGCCCAATTGCATGCTGAGTAGGTACTTGGAAATTTTAGTATAGTTTCTAGTGTCATGTGGTAGGCACCCAACAACCCCGATACTTGGCCCCGGGACGACAAATTTCATATTGCTATGCTTGAGTAGATGGGATTTCGGTTGAGTGCATAACACGAGTGATGCGAGGTTGATTAATAATCAAGACCGGTTAAGACAAGATTTTCAAGACCTCAGACGCAAATGCAACTCCGGTGAAGGACGGTTGATCGGCTCCGTGGAGAACCCAGTGGATGACCCGGGTTGCTGGAGAGGCCATGACATCCTGCGGAAAGCTTCACCCAGGCTCAAAGAGACGGACGGATATTTTCAAGACCCAAGGCTTACCTGCACACCCACAAGTCATTATGGGCTCTGGCTTGGTTGGACAACGCGGCGACTCTGGACAGGCGGTGCTAGCAGATGTAGAAGAACGGTAGGAATGGATGGGCACCGACAGGGATTCAGAGGGACCCGTTGAAAGACCATGTTTTGATCATCCGGTCTTCAAACACCCTGAAGTGCGAGGACATACTCGGAGGCGATCAAATCTTGTGGGGAACGTGTGCAAAACTCTGCAGAGTACTCAAACCTAATCGATTAGCCGTGTCCGCGGTCATGGACAACTTGAGCCAAAGGAACTGAAGTTATCTGAAATTCTCAACACCATTATAAATACTTGATGAGGGTAATATTGATAACTTGGGTATGAGAATTTTTTGACGGAACCATCTCATTAACAACCAACAGCGTAGTAATATTTTGCTTTTAGCCCCTCTCTTGTTGTAGGAAAAACTGGCTTTATGCAAAACTTATAGCCCCACCTGCCAAATATGCATGTAGAGATAGTTGTTTATTATTTTACCCCTCTCTTTGATGACTTGCCGGCATATTCAATATGCTGACCTACACGGCTGCAACGTCTTATGTTGCAGATATTTTCTTCGACGAGTAAGAGTACGATTCAGGGTTACGGTCCGCACTCAACTTGCCGTTGGTGTTTATTGGGACTCCACTCCCTTGACTGCTTCCGCTGAGATATTTAAGGTATATATTAGTTTTACGCTATTTACATGTGATTGCACTTTGATATATTGTAGCGACCTGACTCAAGACGAGTCAAGCCTCTGTGTTTCTGTGCCATCCCTGGATCAGTATGTTGGCGTACACAGTACATCAATGTATATATCAAAGTGCAATCACATGTAAAATAGCGTAAAAACTGATATATACCTTAAATATCTCAGCGGAAGCGGTCAAGGGAGTGGAGTCCCAATAAACACCAACGGCAAGTTGAGTGTAGACCGTAACCCTGAATCGTACTCTTACTCGTCGAAGAAAAATATCTGCAACATAAGACGTTGAGCCGTGTAGGTTAGCATATTGAATATGCCGGCAAGTCATCAAGAGAGGAGTAAAATAATAATCAACTATCTCTACATGCATATTTGGCCAGTGGGGCTAAGTTTTGCGTAAAGCCAGTTTTATCCTACAACAAGAGGGGTTGAAAGCAAAATATTACTATAATGTTAGTTGTTAACGAGATGGTTCCGCCAACCAGTTCTCGTACCCGAATAGTTGTTAACACCCAGATCATTATTAAGTTGTGTCGAGAGTTCAGGGGAAATTCAATGCCTTCGGCTCAAGTTGTCCATGACCGTGGACACGGCTAATCGATTAGGTTGGGCACTCTGCAGAGTTTTGCACACGTTCCCCACAAGATTTGATCGCCTCCGGGTTTGTCCTCGCACTTCAGGGTGTTTGAAGACCGGATGATCAAAACATGGTCTTTCAACGGGTCCGTCTGAATCCGTGTCGGTGCCCATCCATTCCTACCGTTCTTCTACATCTGCTTGCACCGCCTGTCCAGAGTCGCCGCGTTCTCCAACCAAGCCAGAGCCCATAATGACTTGTGGCTGTGCAGGTAAGCCTTGAGTCTTGAAGTCTCCGTCCGTCTCTTCGAGCCTGGGTGAAGCTTTCCACAGGATGACATGGCCTCTCCAGCATCCCGGGCATCCACTGGGTTGTCCAGGGAGCCAATCAACCGTCCTTCACCCAGAGTTGCATTGCGTCCGAGGTCTTGAAAATCTTCTCTTAACCGGTCTTGATTATTATATCAACCTCGCATCACTAGTGGTATACACTCAACCGATAACCCGTCTACTCAAGCATAGCATTAAGAAATTGTCGTCCCGGGGCCAAGTATCGAGGTTATTGTGTTCCTACCACATGATACTACAACTTATGCTAAAGTTTCCAAGTACCTAGGCAGCATGCAAATGGGCAAAGAAGGTGATCTACCATGCATCGAAAACATAGGTAAAATAACATGATCAAAATGACTTGCCTGGTGATGTTGACGAAGAAGAATTTTCTCAAGAAGTAACTTGATAGACTACTCGTCACTCTCCGATGAAATCTATATAACAAACATATCATTCACATAAGCACTCATACTAGCAATCATTCTAGCAATCAAAACAAAAGAGAGAGCGAATAGGAATCCGAAGGAAACTTCAAATAAGACTAGGGAGTCTTCTACTACATCAAACACTAAATAGTTTTTGTCCAACGGAAAATAATAACAGGGAACTAATATATAAATTTCACTAAGATAAAATAAAGTATTTTTCACAAAACTATTTGAAAGTATTTCCAAACGGGATTTGAAACAGTAGAGAAATGAATTGCAAGTTATTAGGAAACTAGAATTGATTACATGATAACAAATAAAATAAAAATAAAAACTTGTTGAGAACCTACTGTTATCTAACAGAAAACCAAATATCAACTTTCTCAAATATAAAAGAAACTAATTTAAAAACAAATATAGAAAAAGAAATAGCTATAATCCTAAAAAAACTAAAACATAATCTGTTTTGGTAAAAACCCCAATTAAAAATATTTAAAAAAAATGAAACTTAAAGTACTCAAATATATGATCAATAGGAAGCAGCAGCAAAAAGAATCAAATTAAAAGCTATTTTTAAACTCCCGGAATAAGCAAAACAAGCTTTAATTCAAATCTGATCTAACTCAATTTTTCTAAATCCAAACATATACAAATTATATATCTACAGAAACTTCATAACATTTTTGATCCAACGCAAAAAGAATCATCTAATTTGGAGTTACACACTAATAGATATGAATTTTCTAAGATTGCAATTTTCTGAAAAAACTGCAATACGGGATTTCGTGGATCTCACCGGAGTTAGTCGCCGGAGTTGGCGAAGACGGCGGGAAGATTGCTCCGGTGGTCGGCGGAGGCGGTGGAGGGGTCCAGGTGATGGAGGAGGGCTCGGGCGGAAGGTTGGTGGCGTCGGCGGGGCGTGGGGGCGACGGGAGGGAGCAGCAGGAGCTCCGGCGAGTTCCTGTTGGAGGCGAACTCCGGCGAGGTGGGGGCTGCGTTCCGACGAGGGGAGGGGCTGGGCTATGGGGAAAATGGGGAGAGGAGGTTGAGGGCAGTATTTATAGGGGCTCGGGGTGCTCGGAGAAGGAAGGAGCAAGGAGATCGGGAAGGTGGAGATTCCTCTCACCATGGCTATGGAAGTTTCCTGTGAGGAAGGAGAACGTGAGGAAGAAGAAGATCCTGTTGGGCCAGTTTTTGGAAAGGTCTTAATGGGCCACCATTTATTTCCATTTAAACACGATTTTTTCCTTTTTCAAAACTAAGAAACTAAAACGATAAAAGGGAAATCAAATCAATTCGGAATATAGAGTTTCTATATACTAAAATTATCAGAAAAATAAAATCTAAATGATGGGCATTTTTTCCACGGCCAAAATAAAAACTAAAAAAAAATGTTTTTCCAAAAAATCCCTAAAAGCATTATTTCTTTTTGCAATTATTTTCTCAAATTAAATTTTGTTTCCTTGGCTCAAAATACTTCAACAAATGCCCCTGGCTCTGGAGGGTCATGTTCCTCCTCTCTTTTGTGTTTGACAGAATATTATTCCCCGGCATTTCTTGAGTGGAGGGAAAATAGAATTTGCAAATTAAAATCAAAGGAAATTCAAATGCCAGCTCCATTCAAAATCTT
Source organism: Hordeum vulgare subsp. vulgare (assembly GCF_904849725.1). Classification (NCBI taxonomy): domain Eukaryota; kingdom Viridiplantae; phylum Streptophyta; class Magnoliopsida; order Poales; family Poaceae; genus Hordeum; species Hordeum vulgare. Next base: position 348,001,922 of record NC_058524.1, on the reverse strand, counting down.
TATAGTTGAAGAAGTCATGTCATCTTCTCTCATTGCTTTTAAAAGATTGAATTTGAATTCATCGGAGATGGGGAAAGTCATTTTATTCCCTCTCATTCGAAAGTTTTTGGAAAGTTTCAAATTTTACACAAGTTTCAATCACTCAAGCAAACAAACAAACAATCTAATAATTATTTTAACATTCCAAAATTTGGGATGTTACATATATACATTGATGTACTGTGTGTGCCAGCATACTGATCCAGGGATGGCACAAAAACACAAAGGCTTGACTCGTTTTGAGTTGGGTCGCTACAGAAATGGTATCAGAGCACATGTTGACTGTAGGACGTGACCCTAGAAACTGGAAATTTCTTAGGAAAGAATCTCTCAAAATTTTTATTTTCAACAACACCTTTTACTTCTCATCTCTTCTGATTTCATCGAATGTTCTCTGTCACCTCAAATAGTTAGACAATACCCTTACCCCTTTGACGACATGAAGGATCAACTGAGTCCCACTTCAAAGTAAAGAGGATTTCATCATGCATTGAAGAATTGAAGGTGCACCAATTGAAGACTCTCAAGAGCCGAAGAATTCGAAGACCCTGAAGCGTTCGAATATTTATATGACCATTAGAAGTCCAAACCCCTGTTATATACCCACACTAGATACGATGATTTGTGAGCCTTCATTGGTGTGTGTTTTTCGACAGCCACAAATAAAACCTATTCTCAAAAATATTGTTTGTATTGTGTGTATCTCCCTCTTTCCCTCTCTCTCTTACTCATCTCATCCCACAAACGTTGGACCCAATAGATGGCGTATGAAGCTGGACTGGTAATCTGTGGACCAATGACCCAGCTGGAAGTTGAAATATGGATTCAGAACATGGAGAACTACTTCGAGAGCAATTTGATTTCCAGGAAGTATGAAGTTGCACACGCTCTTTAGTACTTTACCCAAAGTGCTGCTATCTGGTGGAAAATGCATCATGCCATACAAGGATTTAGCGGAGCAGAAACTTGGGACGAATTCAAGAAGACTCTGTTAAGATCCCGACTTATTCAGAAGTTCTATGATAATCCGAAGAAGAAGACTTGTGAATGCAAGATCTGTGGAGAAATAGGACACACCCAGGAAGAACACAAGGATGGATGCACTCATTGTGAAGAAACTCACCCAGCTGAGGAGTGCCCAAGCAGTCAGGTGACTTGTTTCCTTTGTGAAGGAACCACCCACTACCGAGCGGCGTGTCACATTTACCCCAAGTATGCCTGAAACCCACAGACCCCGGGACTAACAAGGATCAAGTACTATCTTTTTGGAGAAGGAAACTTGTTTCAGCAAACGTTTTCTTAGGAGCATACGAAAATCTGAGAGTTGTGAAGATACGATAGATGTTTTGTTCAGCTTGCAGAATCATTGGATTTATCCGAACTTCGTTCGTGGACAAGAGAAACTCTGCAATGCTTGTGAGGATGTCCAAGTGTTAGAATACGAGATTCACTAAGCCTTATACAAGGTAATGATTTCAGTGCGACATGGCTTGGCCACCATGACGACTTACTATTCTCATTCTCTTGCTATTCGGAATGGTAAATCTAAGAAACTTACCCATAGTGAGAGGCGACGTCCTTTGAAGCTTTTGTTTGAGCCTTATAATTGTATAATGAAAGCCCATGTACATGGCACTTGTTGTCACGCGTAGGAAATTTTACGGTGAGGATGAAGCCAAGACCCTTTTCTCTGCAGGATATCCACAAATGGTAGACCACCATGAGAATCATCGGTAGGTTATTTAGAATGGTCACGAGACTTATCAGTTAAGAAGACCCAGTGACGGAAGAATCTTATATCAACAGAAGAACCCTCGATTTTGATGGAAACATTATGAATATAATGGAAGAACTTCACCAAAGATGTTACCATGAAGAATGTAACGAGCGAGATGCCAAGACCCCACAGGATTGTTAAAAATTTGAGCGACTAGTAACTCTCATTTTAAGTGTGGTAGCACCCCACTTTGCAGGAGACTATATTTGTTAAAAGACCCCCCAAACCTTAACCTTTTCTTTCTAGCCTCTCCGAATCTCGAGGACGAGATTCATTTTAAGTGTGGTAGTTTGTAACATCCCAAAATTATAAATTTTCGAATGTTAATATAATTATTAGATTGATTGTTTGTTTGTTTGAGTGATTGAAACTTGAGTGGAATTTGAAACTGTTCAAAAAAATGAGAGGGAATAAAATGACTTTCCCAAAATTTTCTATTTTTAATCCGTTTTCAAATTTTGAGTTTGAATATTTTCACAACCCTTTGATTAAAAAAAAAATTCAAATGAGAGGAGGAAAATGACCCTCCAAAATTAGAGACAATGTCTTGATTCAAATTTTAAGTATTTGCAATTTATTTGAAATTCAAATTCCTTTTCATTTTAAAGTTATTGAAAAAAAAGTATTTTTTTGGTGTTGAAAATATGTTCATGTTTTAGAAAATTTTATTCTGAAAATTTTGATATATAATATGCCTATATAAAATGTTCTTTCTTTTTCATTTATACGTTTTTTCGTTGTTTAAAAAAAAATTGTTCGTTCGCAAAAAAAAAACAAATTTGAAAAAAAAAACTCATGATCTAGCCAGCACGTGTGCGTGCGCTGTGTGCGCGGCCGGCCGATTCCTTTGGCCCATGAGGCACCTTTTTACTTCTTTTTTCTAATTTCCCTACATTACGTATATATTTAGTCCCACATCGCCTACCTATGGACCATTAAACCTTCTTCCCACCTATAAATATAGACCCATAAGAGCATCCAAAAATCATCTATTTCGGATTAAATCAATCTTTTGGTTTAACTAGATTTATTAAATAAAAATATTTTTTCTTCTCTTCGGCGGGATTTCTCGAAGTCGTCTCCTCATTGGAATTAATTCTTACTCTCCATTCTAAAGGTATTTCTCTTCGTATTTTTTATACTTCCGTAGTTTATTATTTCTACACTAGTATTCCTACACTAGTATACGATAGAGTATTTAGATATATTAATTAGTATTCGTATTTCCACATTAGTACTAGAATTCTTTTAGACATAGCACTTTTATTCCGTAAAACAACTCATGATCCACCATGAGAATCATCGGTAGGTTATTTAGAATGGTCACGAGACTTATCAGTTAAGAAGACCTAGTGACGGAAGAATCTTATATCAACAGAAGAACCCTCGATTTGGATGGAAACATTATGAATATAATGGAAGAACTTCACCAAAGATGTTACCATGAAGAATGTAACGAGCGAGATGCCAAGACCCCACAGGATTGTTAAAAATTTGAGCGACTAGTAACTCTCATTTTAAGTGTGGTAGCACCCCACTTTGCAGGAGACTATATTTGTTAAAAGACCCCCCAAACCTTAACCTTTTCTTTCTAGCCTCTCCGAATCTCGAGGACGAGATTCATTTTAAGTGTGGTAGTTTGTAACATTCCAAAATTATAAATTTTCGAATGTTAATATAATTATTAGATTGATTGTTTGTTTGTTTGAGTGATTGAAACTTGAGTGGAATTTGAAACTTTTCAAAAAAATGAGAGGGAATAAAATGACTTTCCCAAAATATTCTATTTTGAATCCCTTTTCAAATTTTGAGTTTGAATATTTTCACAACCCTTTGATTAAAAAAATTCAAACGAGAGGAGGAAAATGACCCTCCAAAATTAGAGACAATGTCTTGATTCAAATTTTAAGTATTTGCAAATTATTTGAAATTCAAATTCCTTTTCATTTTAAAGTTATTGAAAAAAAGTATTTTTTTGGTTTTCAAAATATGTTCATGTTTTAGAAAATTTTATTCTGAAAATTTTGATATATAATATGCCTATATAAAATGTTCTTTCTTTTTCATTTATACGTTTTTTCTTTGCTTAAAAACAATTGTTCGTTCGCAAAAAAAAAACAAATTTGAAAAAAAAAAGCTCATGATCCAGCCAGCACGTGTGCGTGCGCTGTGTGCGCGGCTGGCCGATTCCTTTGGCCCATGAGGCACCTTTTTACTTTTTTTTCTAATTTCCCTACATTACGTATATATTTAGTCCCACATCGCCTACCTATGGACCATTAAACCTTCTTCCCACCTGTAAATATAGACCCATAAGAGCATCCAAAAATCATCTATTTCGGATTAAATCAATCTTTTGGTTTAACAAGATTTATTACATAAAAATATTTTTTCTTCTCTTCGGCGGGTTTTCTCGAAGTCGTCTCCTCATTGGAATTAATTCTTACTCTCCATTCTAAAGGTATTTCTCTTCGTATTTTTTATACTTCCGTAGTTTATTATTTCTAGACTAGTATTCCTACACTAGTATACGGTAGAGTACTTAGATATATTAATTAGTCTTCGTATTTCCACATTAGTACTAGAATTCTTTTAGACGTAGCACTTTTATTCCGTAAAACAGCTTGGACCTAATTTTTCAAATAGCCATAACTTTTTACTCGTATATCTGAATTAGATGAAACCAACGCCTAGAGTTTCGTCTTGACCCCACCTATCCTATGAACCTATCATATCAACTTTTCGAAATTTTCAAATTTCGAAATTTGTTCATATTCATATTCAAACTTCTTTTGATCATATCTTTTTATCCGTAGCTCCGTTTTAGATGAATTCAATTGCGTTGGATTCGTATCAAAGTAATCTTACCGTTTGTATCATTAGTTTTAAATTTTCAACTTATAATTTTGATCAAATCAGATTTATCTATTAGTGCCCAAAAGTATTTACATCGTTCTAAGCCGATTCAATGTTATGTTGAAGTATTTGTATCTTTTGATCCGCTATTTCAAATCTAGTAATTCTTTTTTCTACACGCTCATATTGATCTACTATATCCAATAGCATCATTAGTTTCGACCTTTGAACCTTACAAATTTGAGCGATTCAAATTTGTATTCGAACATTCATTTCATCTTATCTTGCAAATCGTACCACCTTTTCAATTGATTCCTTTTACCCCTAAACACTCATGTCATATATTTTTGTACGTAACCATCGTACTTCAGTTCAACGTCTCTTGACCTTTTTAATGCAAATTTAATTCATACTTCAATTCGCTATAACTTGCGTTGTAGTGCTCCATTTCAAGAATTTCTTTCTACAAATAAATTCTTATGTCTTATACCATTTGTCAAACAACATTCATGTTGTTCTCCCAATATTTTTGATCATCTCCCATGGTGTATGCAAGTCGAGCTTATATTGCAATGGTTCCTCGTCCATTAACTCTTTTGATCTCATTCATGCACCTTCACTTTACAACACACTTAGGACCTTTTTATTAAACCTTAGTACGTTGTTATTTTGTACCAAGACATGCTTTGTTCTTATGTTCTCTTGGTTCCTCCTTTTTGGCATGAATGTTTATTGAATGCTATTTGTTTACGATAGATTGCTCGAAGTGTGGCGAGTAGAATTAGCAGGATTATGAGAGCGACTATCTTCATCAAGTAATACCAGGCAAGTCACTTTGATCATACTATCACCTATGTTTTATGCATCGTAGTTCTACCATCCTATGCCCAATTGCATGCTGAGTAGGTACTTGGAAATTTTAGTATAGTTTGTAGTGTCATGTGGTAGGCACCCAACAACCCCGATACTTGGCCCTGGGACGACAAATTTCATATTGCTATGCTTGAGTAGACGGGATTTCGGTTGAGTGCATAACATGAGTGATGCGAGGTTGATTAATAATCAAGACCGGTTAAGACAAGATTTTCAAGACCTCGGACGCAAATGCAATTCTGGGTGAAGGACGGTTGATCGGCTCCCTGGAGAACCCAGTGGATGACCCGGGTTGCTGGAGAGGCCATGACATCCTGCGGAAAGCTTCACCCAGGCTCAAAGAGACGGACGGATATTTTCAAGACCCAAGGCTTACCTGCACAGCCACAAGTCATTATGGGCTCTGGCTTGGTTGGACAACGCGGCGACTCTGGACAGGCGGTGCTAGCAGATGTAGAAGAACGGTAGGAATGGATGGGCACCGACAGGGATTCAGAGGGACCCGTTGAAAGACCATGTTTTGATCATCCGGTCTTCAAACACCCTGAAGTGCGAGGACATACTCGGAGGCGATCAAATCTGGTGGGGAACGTGTGCAAAACTCTGCAGAGTACTCAAACCTAATCGATTAGCCATGTCCGCGGTCATGGACAACTTGAGCCAAAGGAACTGAAGTTATCTGAAATTCTCAACACCATTATAAATACTTGATGAGGGTAATATTGGTAACTTGGGTATGAGAACTGGTTGGCGGAACCATCTCATTAACAACCAACAGCGTAGTAATATTTTGCTTTTAGCCCCTCTCTTGTTGTAGGATAAAACTGGCTTTATGCAAAACTTATAGCCCCACCTGCCAAATATGCATGTAGAGATAGTTGTTTATTATTTTACCCCTCTCTTTGATGACTTGTCGGCATATTCAATATGCTGACCTACACGGCTGCAACGTCTTATGTTGCAGATATTTTCTTCGACGAGTAAGAGTACGATTCAGGGTTACGTTCCGCACTCAACTTGCCGTTGGTGTTTATTGGGACTCCACTCCCTTGACTGCTTCCGCTGAGATATTTAAGGTATATATCAGTTTTACGCTATTTACATGTGATTGCACTTTGATATATACATTGATGTACTGTGTGTGCCAGCATACTGATCCAGGGATGGCATAGAAACACAGAGGCTTGACTCGTTTTGAGTCGGGTCGCTACAGTCGTCGTCTTCGTTGATGTCGTCATTGTCGTCCTTCTCGTCGTCATCGTTGTTGTTGTTGTTGTTGTTGTCATAGTTGTTGTTTTTTGTTGTTGTTTTTTTGTTGTTGTTATTACTGTTGTTGTCGTCGTCGTCGTCTTCGTCGTCGTTGTTGTTGTTGTTCTCGTCATCGTGGTTGTTGTTGTCGCTGTTGTCATTTTTCTCTCTGTTGTCGTCATCGTTGTTGTTGTCATTGTTGTTGTCTTGTTCTCGTCGTTCTTGTTGTTGTCATCGTCATCATCATAGTTTCATTGTGTTGTTGTTATTGTTGTCATTGTTGTCGTTCTAGTCTTTGTGGTCGTTG
>NC_058524.1:347977322-347989822 GCF_904849725.1 Hordeum vulgare subsp. vulgare | reverse complement strand
CTGGTGAAGAGGTTCTTTGCCGTCTGCTTTTTTAAAACGGACGGCAAAGAATATTTGCCATGACGGGGCAGACGGCAAATTGAATGGGGCGGCACATACTGCAACAGCCCCGTTTAGTGTTAACGGCAGGCCTCCTCTCTTTGTCGTCTACCATCCCCCCTTCGCCATGTGGGGGCAGACGGCAAAGAGGGGAGAGAGAGGGGGCTGATTCCCCTCTTTGACGTCTACCATCCCCCCTTTGACATGTGGGGGCAGACGGCAGAGAGGGGGGAGAGAGCGGGCTGATTCCCCTCTTTGTCGTGTGCCATCCCCCCTTTGCCATGTGGGGGCAGACGGCAAAGAGAGGAGACACAGGGGGCTGATTCCCCTCTTTGCCGTCTGCCATCCCCCCTTTGCCATGTGGGGGCAGACGGCAAAGGGGGGAACCAGCCCCTTTTTAATTTAATTTTTGTTATATCCGGCAATTTTAACAATAATCACGATATAAATATACCCTTCACATAAATAAATTTCTTTCCGTACTCATAACCATATTAAAATAACTCTTATCCATAGTGCATACATATTATGCAAGTTGCATCCGTACCAAACCATATATTACACCAGTTTCATCCACATGCATACAAAGTTTCATATATATCCATGCATATACTACAATAGTTTCAATACAAGCCATGGTACAAGAAATCATCTTCAAGCATTCCATCAATATAATCCAAACTTCCCGTGAAGTGAATGTAATCTGCAAAAAGAGAAATAAGAAAGTTAGAAGAATAATACTAGATGAAGAAGTGTATATAGGTTATTTCGGAGAGAAATTAGCTAAGTATAGGCCATTTTGGAGCTAACTAAGCTAATTATGTCATTTAGATGGAACCCTAGCTAACTATAGGTCGTTTCGGAGCTAACTTGGGTAAAATAGGTCATTCCGGAGCAAACTATGCTTATTAAGCCATTTTGGATCTAGCTAGGCTAATTATAGGCCATTTAATACCTAAGTTAGGGGAAATAGGTCATCTTGCAGCTACGTAAGCCTTATTATGTCATTTAGGAGAGAACTTAGCTAACTATAGGTCATTTTTTATTAAATTGGTTATTTTGGAGCTAACTAAGCTAATTATGTCATTTCGTAGGATAATTAGCCAATTTAGCCTGTCTTGGATGAGTCTAAGCTTCGTAGAAGAAGAGAAAGAGAAGAAGAAGTAAAAGAAGGAAGAGGAGGAGGAGGAAGAGGAGAAGAAGAAGAAAAGAAGAAGGAGAAGGAGAAGGAGGAAGAAGAAGAAGGAATAAGAAGGAGAAGGAAGAGCTCCTCCTCCTTCTTCTCCTTCTTCTTATCCTCCTCCTTCTCTTCTTCTTCTTCTCTTCTTCTTCATCTTCCTTCCTTTCATTTTTCCTCTTTCTTCTCCTCTAGTCCCCTTCTTCGGGCTAAATTGGCTAAGAATGCCTTTTTGGAGCTAAATATGTCATTTCGAGGATAATTAGCTAAGTATAGATCATGTTTTATTAAATAGACCGTTTTGGAGCTAACTCAGCTAATTATGTCAATTAGGTGGAACCCTAGCTAACTATAGGTCGTTTCGGAGCTAACTTGGATAAAAATAGGTCATTCCGGAGCAAACTATGCTTATTAAGCCATTTTGGATCAAGCTAGGCTAATTATAGCCAATTTAATAACTAAGTTAGGGGGAATAGGTCATCTTGCAGCTACGTAAGCCTTATTATGTCATTTAGGAGAGAACTTAGCTAACTATAGGTCATTTTTTATTAAATAGGTCATTTTGGAGCTAACTAAGCTAATTATGTCATTTCGTAGGATAATTAGCCAATTTAGCCTTTCTGGGATGACTCTAAGCTACGTAGACAAAGAGAAAGAGAAGAAGAAGTAAAAGAAGGAGGAGGAGGAGGAGGACGAGGAGAAGGAGAAGGAAGAGGAGAAGAAGAAGAAGAAAAGAAGGAGAAGGAGAAGGAGGAAGAAGGAGGAAGAAGAAGGAGAAGGAGGAGCTCCTTCTCCTTCTTCTCCTCCTTCTTCTCCTTCTTCTTATCCTCCTCCTTCTCTACTTCTTCTTCTCTTCTTCTTCTTCTTCTTCCTTCCTTTCATTTTTCCTCTTTCTTCTCCTCTTGTCCCCTTCTTCGGGCTAAATTGGCTAAGAATGCCTTTTTGGAGCTAATTATGTCATTTCAAGGATAATTAGCTAAGTATAGGTCATGATTTATTAAATAGACCATTTTGGAGCTAACTAAGCTAATTATGTCATTTAGGTGGAACCCTAGCTAACTATAGGTCGTTTCGGAGCTAACTTGGGTAAAATAGGTCAGTCCGGAGCAAACTATGCTTATTAAGTCATTTTGGATCTAGCTAGGCTAATTACATGCCATTTAATACCTAAGTTAGGGGGAATAGGTCATCTTGCAGCTACGTAAGCCTTATTATGTCATTTAGGAGAGAACTTAGCTAACTATAGGTCATTTTTTATTAAATTGGTCATTTTGGAGCTAACTAAGCTAATTATGTCATTTCGTAGGATAATTAGCCAATTTCGCCTTTCTTCGATGAGTCTAAGCTACGTAGAAGAAGAGAAAGAGAAGAAGAAGTAAAACAAGGAGGAGGAGGAGGAGGAGAAGGAGAAGGAAGAGGAGAAGAAGAAGAAAAGAAGAAGGAGAAGGAGAAGGAGGAATAAGAAGGAGAAGGAGGAGTTCCTTCTCCTTCTTCTCCTCCTTCTTCTCCTTCTTCTTATCCTCCTCCTTCTCTTCTTCTTCTTCTCTTCTTCTTCATCTTCCTTCCTTTCATTTTTCCTCTTTCTTCTCCTCTTGTCCCCTTCTTCAGGCTAAATTGGCTAAGAATGCCTTTTTGGAGCTAATTAAGTCATTTCGAGGATAATTAGCTAAGTATAGGTCATGTTTTATTAAATAGACCATTTTGGAGCTAACTAAGCTAATTATGTCATTTAGGCGGAACCCTAGCTAACTATAGGTCGTTTCGGAGTGAACGTGGGTAAAATAGGTCATTCCGGAGCAAACTATGCTTATTAAGCCATTTTGCATCAAGCTAGGCTAATTATAGGCCACTTAATACCTAAGTTAGGGGAATAGGTCATCTTGCAGCTACGTAAGCCTTATTATGTCATTTAGGAGAGAACTTAGCTAACTATAGGTCATTTTTTATTAAATTGGTCATTTTGGAGCTAACTAAGCTAATTATGTCATTTCGTAGGATAATTACCAATTTAGCCTTTCTTGGATGAGTCTAAGCTACGTACAGGAAGAGAAAGAGAAGAAGAAATAAAAGAAGGAGGAGGAGGAGTAGCAGGAGGAGGAGAAGGAGAAGGAAGAGGAAAAGAAGAAGAAAAGAAGAAGGAGAAGGAGAAGGAGGAAGAAGGAGGAAGAAGAAGGAGAAGGAGGAGCTCCTTCTCCTTCTTCTCCTCCTTCTTCTCCTTCTTCTTATCCTCCTCCTTCTCTTCTTCTTTTTCTCTTCTTCTTCTTCTTCCTTCCTTTCATTTTTCCTCTTTCTTCTCCTCTTGTCACCTTCTTCGGGCTAAATTGGCTAAGAATGCCTTTTTGGAGCTAATTATGTCATTTCGAGGATAATTAGCTAAGTATAGGTCATGTTTTATTAAATAGACCATTTTGGAGCTAACTAAGCTAATTATGTCATTTAGGTGGAACCCTAGCTAACTATAGGTCGTTTCGGAGCTAACTTGGGTAAAATAGGTCATTCCGGAGGAAACTATGCTTATTAAGCCCTTTTGGATCTAGCTAGGCTAATTATAGGCCATTTAATACCTAACTTAGGGGGAATAGGTCATCTTGCAGCTACGTAACCTTATTATATCATTTAGGAGAGAACTTAGCTAACTATAGGTCATTTTTTATTAAATAGGTCATTTTGGAGCTAAGTAAGCTAATTATGTCATTTCGTACGATAATTAGCCAATTTAGCCTTTCTTGGATGAGTCTAAGCTACGTAGAAGAAGAGAAAGAGAAGAAGAAATAAAAGAAGGAGGAGGAGGAGTAGGAGGAGGAGGAGAAGGAGAAGGAAGAGGAGAAGAAGAAGAAAAGAAGAAGGAGAAGGAGAAGGAGGAATAAGGAGGAATAAGGAGGAGCTCCTTCTCCTTATTCTCCTCCTTCTTATCCTTCTTCTTATCCTCCTCCTTCTCTTCTTCTTTTTCTCTTCTTCTTCTTCTTCTTCTTCCTTCCTTTCATTCTTCCTCTTTCTTCTCCTCTTGTCACCTTCTTCGGGCTAAATTGGCTAAGAATGCCTTTTTGGACCTAATTATGTCATTTCGAGGATAATTAGCTAAGTATAGGTCATGTTTTATTAAATAGACCATTTTGGAGCGAACTAAGCTAATTATGTCATTTAGGTGGAACCCTAGCTAACTATAGGTCGTTTCGGAGCTAACTTGGGTAAAATAGGTCATTCCGGAGCAAACTATGCATATTAAGCCCTTTTGGATCTAGCTAGGCTAATTATAGGCCATTTAATATCAAAGTTAGGGGGAATAGGTCATCTTGCAGCTACGTAAGCCTTATTATGTCATTTAGGAGAGAACATAGCTAACTATAGGTCATTTTTGATTAAATAGGTCATTTTGGAGCTAATTAAGCTAATTATGTCATTTCGTAGGATAATTAGCCAATTTAGCCTTTCTTGGATGAGTCTAAGCTACGTAGAAGAAGAGAAGTAGAATAAGAAATAAAAGAAGGAGGAGCAGGAGGAGGAGGAGGAGGAGAAGGAGAAGGAAGAGGAGATGAAGAAGAAAAGAAGAAGGAGAAGGAGAAGGAGGAATAAGGAGGAATAAGGAGGAGCTCCTTCTCCTTATTCTCCTCCTTCTTCTCCTTCTTCTTATCCTCCTCCTTCTCTTCTTCTTCTTATCTTCTTCTTCATCTTCCTTCCTTTCATTTTTCCTCTTTCTTCTCCTCTTGTCCCCTTCTTCGGGCTAAATTGGCTAAGAATGCCTTTTTCGAGCTAATTATGTCATTTCGAGGATAATTAGCTAACTATAGGTCATGTTTTATTAAATAGACCATTTTGGAGCTAACTAAGCTAATTATGTCATTTAGGCGGAACCCTAGCTAACTATAGGTCGTTTCGGAGTAAACTTGGGTAAAATAGGTCATTCCGGAGCAAACTATGCTTATTAAGCCATTTTCGATCAAGCTAGGCTAATTATAGGCGATTTAATACCTAAGTTAGGGGAATAGGTCATCTTGTAGCTACGTAAGCCTTATTATGTCATTTAGGAGAGAACTTAGCTAACTATAGGTCATTTTTTGTTAAATAGGTCATTTTGGAGCTAACTAAGCTAATTATGTCATTTCATAGGATAATTAGCCAATTTAGCCTTTCTTGGATGAGTCTAAGCTACGTAGAAGAAGAGAAAGAGAAGAAGAAGTAAAAGAAGGAGGAGGACGAGGAGGACGAGGAGAAGGAGAAGGAAGAGGAGAAGAAGAAGAAAAGAAGAAGGAGAAGGAGAAGGAGGAAGAAGGAGGAAGAAGAAGGAGAAGGAGGAGCTCCTTCTCCTTCTTCTCCTCCTTCTTCTCCTTCTTCTTATCCTCCTCCTTCTCTTCTTCTTTTTCTCTTCTTCTTCTTCTTCCTTCCTTTCATTTTTCCTCTTTCTTCTCCTCTTGTCACCTTCTTCGGGCTAAATTGGCTAAGAATGCCTTTTTGGAGCTAATTATGTCATTTCGAGAATAATTAGCTAAGTATAGGTCATGTTTTATTAAATAGACCATTTTGGAGCTAACTAAGCTAATTATGTCATTTAGGTGGAACCCTAGCTAACTATAGGTCATTTCGGAGCTAACTTGGGTAAAATAGGTCATTCCGGAGGAAACTATGCTTATTAAGCCCTTTTGGATCTAGCTAGGCTAATTATAGGCCATTTAATACCTAAGTTAGGGGGATAGGTCATCTTGCAGCTACGTAAGCCTTATTATGTCATTTAGGAGAGAACTTAGCTAACTATAGGTCATTTTTTATTAAATAGGTCATTTTGGAGCTAAGTAAGCTAATTATGTCATTTCGTAGGATAATTAGCCAATTTAGCCTTTCTTGGATGAGTCTAAGCTACGTAGAAGAAGAGAAAGAGAAGAAGAAATAAAAGAAGGAGGAGGAGGAGTAGCAGGAGGAGGAGAAGGAGAAGGAAGAGGAGAAGAAGAAGAAAAGAAGAAGGAGAAGGAGAGGGAGGAATAAGGAGGAATAAGGAGGAGCTCCTTCTCCTTATTCTCCTCCTTGTTCTCCTTCTTCTTATCCTCCTCCTTCTCTTCTTCTTCTTCTCTTCTTCTTAATCTTCCTTCCTTTCATTTTTCCTCTTTTTCTCCTCTTGTCCCCTTCTTCGGGTTAAATTGGCTAAGAATGCCTTTTTCGAGCTAATTATGTCATTTCGAGGATAATTAGCTAAGTATAGGTCATGTTTTATTAAATAGACCATTTTGGAGCTAACTAAGCTAATTATGTCATTTAGGTGGAACCCTAGCTAACTATAGGTCGTCTCGGCGCTAACTTGGGTAAAATAGGTCATTCCCGAGCAAACTATGCTTATTAAGCCATTTTGGATCTAGCTAGGCTAATTACAGGCCATTTAATACCTAAGTTAGGGGGAATAGGTCATCTTGCAGCTACGTAAGCCTTATTATGTCATTTAGGAGAGAACTTAGCTAACTATTGGTCATTTTTATTAAATAGGTCATTTTGGAGCTAACTAAGCTAATTATGTCATGTCGTAGGATAATTAGCCAATTTAGCCATTTTGGAGCTAACTAAGCTAATTGTGTCATTTAGATGGAAGTCTAGCTATTTTTTATTAAAACACTAGAAATAACGTACCATTATCGTCATCACGACTGTGAAGCAAGGTGGTTGTGGCTTGTTTCACCTCGAGAAGGCTGCCCTGGAGAAGGCTCCACTGTAGAAGGGTCGTGCGATGCGTTTCGGGAGATATTCTGCACCAAACATCGTTTGCAATGTGTCGTTAGCATGAGGACACTCTTAAGATCACTGCACTGAAATGAAACTCACCGTCCCCGCCACGTTAATGACTGGCATCGACGGAGGGACTTGGCCGCTCTTCTCGCACATAGACTGTAATTTGGTTTTGACAAGTCAAACTTTTATTTATTAATGAAATGGACATTCAAATGCAAGATTTGAAATAACATGAAGAAGAAACTTACCACGAAGAGCTCGTATATGGCCCTGTTAGACGCATCATTCTGTGCCCTCTCCGCCTCCACCAATGCAGTCGACCACTCCTCCAGCTCCCTAATTTCCTTATCCTTCTCCGCCATAGCCGCCTGCATTGCCTCTCTCTCTTTCTGAATAGCACCCTGCAACACAACTCATTGTTAGCAATGTAATCGTATTGGTTCCAACGCACAACATAATGTGGAAAGATAGTTGAGTCCATTAAACTAACCTCGATGGCGAGCTCGACTGGCCGTGGACGACGTGTTATCTCCGGACAAGAGCTCGTTTGGCGTGCCTTTATCTGCCGGAGAGTGCTAGGACAACGTATAAGGCCGTCTCCAATGGCGATCGAGCCATGGGGCCTCCCGTTGCCAGCTATCATCGCCAGCTCTGGATCAATAGGCCCCTCGCTCAAGTTAAAGTCCTCCCCTTTCCTCGCCTTCCTGTGATCTCTGTACTTCACGAGCTTGTGGTGGGAGGAGATGTTGGTGAAGTTTTTTGGATGCTCGAGGTCAGACTCATAGAATGCCTTGACCTTCTTGTACGAGGCACTATGGGCCATCGCATACAGGTCGTACATATGTGGCACCTCCGTCTTATTGTGACGCGCCTAAAAGAGAGAGAGAAGAAATTGTATTAGTAAAGGGCTGAAGATAGCATTAAGAATGAATTGCATGAGGCATGAAGCAAACCACATACCATGTTCCCGCCAAATTGGATTAAGTTGACGCTCCCTTGATGGTGTGGCACACCAACCACTTTGCCACGCCTCTCCTTGGCGTTGTTGTGGCTGGCCTCCCACGTTTCGGAGCACCACTGATCCACCAAGGCCTCCCAACAATCCATCTTATCCACACACCATCTCGGGGGCACCTAAGTTAATAAAGAGAAATTTGAGCGCGTAAGAACCAAATCAAGGAAACTAACTACAAAGCCTTACTAATATGTAATTACCTTCATGTAATGCTCCTTCTCCATCTTAGCATCACGGCACTTCGCCTTGTCAATCCTAATACGCCGCGTGGCATAGTAGTCTCAACCAGCCTGCACCCGAGCCTCGTGCCGAAAGTTTTGAAGTAGGCGGCGACATTCGGTTTCGATAACCTTTGTCGCTTCCTCCTCGTATCCCTCCTCACACCTGTAGTAGGTCTGCAAACGAGACAACACCGATTAGTACAATAAATAGGTGTGGTTGATTTATAATTGTGTGACGGAGAAATTACCTAGAAGTTTCGGATCACCATGTCCGCCCTCGTGTCGCACAAAACACCGTCGATCTCCACCTCTGGCGGGACCGGGGCACCCAAGTAGTGCTCCCAGGTCATTCCTCCCTCTCGCTCCCGACCGGGCAACGTAACAAACCCTGGTCTTGAACGGCCCCCCCATTCTTGCCTCGGTCGGGAGATGCAAAATCAAATGTTGCATTGGATTAAAGAAGCCCGGTGGATAGATCTTTTCTAATTTGCAGATCAACTCCGGCGCCAACTCTTCCATTTCATCTAGCACGCCAGGCGATAGTTCTTTCGCACAAATAGAACGGAAGAAATAGCTCAGCTCTGCCAGTACTAGCCATTCATCCTCAGGGATAAAGCCATGCAACATCACCAGCATTACCCGCTCAATCCATATGTGCCAATCATGACTCTTGAGCCCAAATATTTTCAATTTCTCAAGACTCGCTCCCCTCTTTAGATTCGCAGCATACCCATCGGGGAACATCAACCGCATTTTCACCCACAATAGCATCTCCCTCATAGCTGGCCTTTCAAGATTGAACCATGCATTTGGCTTCGCTATGCTTTGCTTTCCTTTCCGTTGTCGCAAGTTATGGAACGGTCTATCACATAGAGCCTCCAGGTCGATTCTAGCCTTAGGATTATCTTTTGACTTCCCCTCTATGCCGAACAATGTACCAAAAATGGCCTCCACAATATTCTTTTCAGTGTGCATCATGTCAATGTTGTGTGGGCAAAGGAGGTCTTTGAAGTAAGGCAGATCCCATAAGCATGACTTGTGAGTCCAGGCGTGTTCCGTATTATACCCTTTGAAGTATCCTGGACGCAAAGGATCAGGCTCGAGAGCGTTTAACTGATCAAGGGTGTGTTGGCCTGTCAACGCAGCTGGTGCAGTGTTTTTGACAACTCTATCTTTGATGAAATTCTTCTTGTCTTTTCTGAACTTATGGTCAGGATCTAGGAATTGTCTATGCATGTCGAAGCAAGAATACTTGCGACCAGCCTGAAGCCAACGGAACTGAAGAGCTGCCTTGCATGTGGTGCATGGGAACCTTCCATGCACACACCAGCCAGCGAATAGCGCAAACGCCGGATAATCATGCGTCGAGTACATGTACCACACATGCATTTTGAAATTTGTTTTGGTAGCCGCGTCGTAGGTCTTGATCCGATTATCCCAGGCTTCTTGCAACTCATCCTTAAGCGGCTGCATGTACACATTCATATTCTTCCCCGGATAGTTGGGCCCAGGAATTATCAATGTCAAGAAAATGTTCTTTCTTTTCATAATCTCTCCGGGTGGCAAATTTAGTGGAATGACAAATACAGGCCAACAACTGTATTGTGCTGCTGTCATACCGTACACATTGAACCCATCCGTGATGATGGCAACTCTAGGTTGCCTTGGATCTCCCGATTTATCCTTACGTAATGCATCGAAGTGCCTCCACGCAAAACCATCTGAAGTGTGTACCAGCATCTTGTTCCCATCCGCATCTAGTTCGGTTCTCTTGCCCAATTTATGCCACGTCATCTGTCTGGCCGTCTCTTCGACCATGAAAAGACGTTGAAGTCTTGGTACGATTGGCAGATACCGAAGAACACTAATGGGGATTTTGGTCTGATTCTTCTCACCCATGTTGTTGTCTACCACAATATACCTGGAAGAATTGCAAATGGGGCAATAGTTCAAGGACGCATACTCAAGCCTAAATAAGGCACATCCATTCTCACAGGCATGTATCTTCTCATAGGGCATCTTAAGTACACGGAGGATTTTCGCTGACTGGTACAAGTTTGCAGGCAGTACATGGCCTTTGGGTAGAAAGCGTCCAAATATCGTCATCATCGCGTCGTAGCATTCTCTGCCTAGGTTGAATTGAGCCTTCAGAACCATTACTTGCGCGATGGCATCCAGCTGACAAAGCTCAGTCTGCTCGTGGAGAGGACGTTTTGAAGACTCCAACATTTCATAGAAGGCCTTTGCAAATTTCTCCATCTCATCGTCCGAATCCTGAGCATCATCAAAGTCTTGCACCATGTCTTCAATCCCGATACCATGCTCGTCGGTGCGACGACGAATCACCTCAGCTCTGGCACGTTGGTCAGACTCACCATGAAAAGTCCACACCGTATAATTAGGCGTAAAACCCCACTTCTACAGGTGTTTACCCATTTCAAACTCTGTCTGCTTTTTCCAGTTGTCGCAGTTGGGACAGGGGCACCATGTTTTTTGCTGGCCATTTGCAAATGGGGCTCTCACAAACCCCCTGGTTTTTGTTAACCATTCATGGGTCATGTCTTTCTGACTAGGGTGACCAGTGTACATCCAAGCACGATCACTCATGTTGCCTAGCTACCTATGGGGGCACAAGAAATAAATATATAATTCATCATCTATATTCATACGCTAATCAAGTTTGTCGGTTTTATTACGTCCATGCAACCTACACGCTAATAGGTAAAGATAGGTCCTAATCCCACCCGAATATGTGTAGATTGGGTTCGTTTTCCCATGCTCTGCTCCAGATGCGACGCAAAATTTCGGCAGCACCTCCCCGTTGTTCTCCTGATACATGTCTCGGCAATAAGCAGAGAGGATGTGTACCCCGAGAACAACAGGGGAGGCACTAACGGAATTCCGCATCGGATCCAGAGCACAGCATACGGGAAAACAAACCCAATCTACATGTACTCGGGCTATCCATGGAAAATGTTGGACAATTCGAAAGGATGGCGGTTATAAATACGTAAAGAAATGCATATTTATAGATGTCACCCTTTCGAACGGGAGATGCATACTGGTCACGCATACTCATGATTGAAGAAACCTATAGCTAGCAAGTTTCATCGGCACGAAGACCGAAACATAGCAAATTAAGGGGTAGGAGGAGAAGTCATTTGTGCTCACCAACAAACGCAGGGGCGGAGCTCGTCCAATGCACGTGGAGGTCGTCAAACAACTGCATATTGAAATTCACACGATCAACACAAATATGATGTTTTTGTAATTAACATAATTGGAAAATATGTGGCCTAACTCATAATTTACAAAACTATGACCCTCGTCGGCTTAGTGGCGTTGATGGTCGGTGGTGTTGGGTGTCGGTCGCGTCGATGGTCGGTGGTGTCGGGTGTCGGTGGCGTCGGGGGCCGGGGGTTAGTTGTGTCGGTGGTCGGGGGTCAGTGTCGTCGGGGGTCGAGGGTCAATGGCGTTGGGAGTTGGGGTCTTTTCGGTCAACACGAGGCCGAAGAGGTGTCGGGGTCGGGGTTGGGGGTCAGGGGTAGGGGGTCGGGGGTCGAAGGACAGTGGCGTCGTGGGTCGAGGGTCGGGGAGCGAGGGTCAGTGGCGTCAGGAGTCGAGGGTCAGTGGCGTCGGGCGTCGGGGGTTGGGGGTCAAGGGTTAGTTGCGTCTGGAGTCGAGGGTCAATGGCGTCGGGAGTCGGGGGTCGGCGGTTAGTGGAGTCGGGGTTGGGGGTCGACGGTCAGTGGTGTCGGGCATTGGGGGTAGGGAGTCGGGTGTCAGTGGCGTCGGAGGTCGGGGGTCGAGGGTCAGGGGTTGGTGGCGTCGGTCGTCGTGGGCCGGGGGTCGGGGTCCTCTTCTTTCTTCTTCTCCTCTCTCCTCGTTTTCTTCTTCTTCTTCTTCTTTCTTCTTCTAGTTTATTATTCTCTTATTTTCTTCTAGGATTTTTTTCTATCTATTTTTTTTCTTTTCTATCTACTTTTTCTACTTAATAAACTAACTATCTAATTTAATAGAAAAAACAGAAAAAAAACTAACTATCCAATTTAACAGAAAAAACACAAAATAAACTAACTATCTAAATTAACTATCTAATTTAAAAGAAAAAAGAAGAAATAAAGAAGAAAAAAAAACTTACCTGCGCAGGGGCAGTGGGCGGCCGTGGCGGAGGGCAGTGGGAGGAGGGGTGGGTGAGCTCCAGCCATGGGCGGCGGGGAGGAGGTGCGGGGGGAGGAGGGGAGGGCGAGCTCCGGCCGCGCGCCGGTGGTGGGCCGGAGCGGCTCCGGTGGTGGCGGCGGTGGCACTCGGGTGGGCAGGGCGCGGGAAGGACAGGCGC